>NC_056732.1:858575433-858876643 GCF_019279795.1 Protopterus annectens | reverse complement strand
GATAATGCCCCGCGCATTGCACATGACCTGGCAATTGATGGAGGGTATCCCTTGCGGTTTATGTAGCGTCTACCCTGCTCCCCGGCGGTGACTTGATCTCTATGTGCGCAGTCGATCGCACCCAGTACCTCCGGTATTGTGCCACACGGTGGAAGCGCGATATTGCTAGCCAACTCCTCCTGAGATCTGGGAAAGTTTATATACTCATGGGCATGTCGTAACATGGCATCCAGGAACTGGTGTAGTACCCTAGATGCTGATGCCTGTGAGATGCCCATTATATCCCCGGATGGCCTTTGAAAGGTACCTGTAGCCAGTATTCGCAAGCTCACACATACCTTTGTGTCCACTGGGATGGGCTCCCCTCTGTTGTCTCTTGTTCTCAGGCGTGGCCGGCACAGCTCCACTATTTGCTGTAACGTGTCCCTGTCCACCCTGTAGCGCTCTACTATCTCCAGGTCTTGCAGCCCCTGGTAGGTCACCCTTGGTCTGAACACTCTCCTTCTCCTGTGAGGCCTACGGTAGTTGTCGGCACCCTCCTCCGCAACTCGTATGCATCACGGCCACGGCGGCACCCAACATATACATATTAAAAGTTCCCCGTGTGTTTACACCCTACGGTGCGGTGTTTGGGAAATCGTGCTGTGTGTTGTGTGCATTCACACTTTATACTGTTGTGCTGTATACCCGGTGATGTCATTGGGTGTGTCTGTGCAGCCGTATCTGTGGATTATCTTCGGTGTTTTACCGTTGCAACTGCAACGGTATTGCCTTTAGTGTTACATTACAGTTGCCTGCATTGGCTTAGCTTTGCATCTTACATTACTGTTTCTGCATGTTGCACCTACTATTGCCTGCAGTGCATCCTGCAGGCACATGGCATATGATGCATTTTGTCTGCCGCCAGCGTTATGCTACCTCTGTACTTGGCTGTGCTATTTTGGTTCTTTGCTCTTTGCATTTCTACTACATCCCCTACTATCTTTGCATTCCTATGCCTCCCCTTTCCCGTTAGGCAGGAGTCTGCATGCAGAGTTGTCAGCTGCCGCCGTTTGCCCTTCCTGGATTGATTGGTGTTGATTGCTCATTACGGCTCCAGTTACAGTGCTTCCGCACTTCCTCATATTCTCCGCATTACCTTCCTATATCCGTGGTTGTTGACGGGGAGGCCGTCACATGACTGGGTTGGGGAACGTAGTCATCCTCGTGCACATGCATCTGTGCGCATTATGTACTCTCAGCATCTATTTCCTCACACGCCGGTCCTGCTGCTGTGATGTGCATTGTACAGCCCAGGTTTGCTGGCCTCCAATATGCTTCCTCCTACAGTGGCACACCCCTCTGCGATTGACATGTATCCCGTGTAGGCCACTCGGTGTGGTACGCTACCCGCTTGCTCCATCCTTACACCGGCGCCGGTTTTGCGATTCACTATTATCTGCCTCATTTGCATGGCATTGACTGCTAATACATGGTTATGGCGAACACTGCCGCCACTCCTTGACAACCCTTGCGCTGGGGTTGAGGCTTTCCATACATACTATGGTGTGTGGTGGCTGTGCAGCTGATGTGTATTATACAGCTCTTTTAGGACATTGTCATATTATTTCATTGCTTTGCACCTTCTGTGCACATATCCGGGGGTTCTGCTGTGTTTCTACGTACATAACATTTTTGTCATTATTTACAGTTTGTGCATGTTTTCTTTGGACATTCTCGGTGCCTTTCGCCATTGGCATATTGCACCTGTATGATACCTGACGTTGACAGCCTTCCGTTACTCCTTGGTCATGTTTGGGTAAATGTAAACCGTTTTTTTTGGTTTACATTGCCGCGTTCCTTACGCTTACGCCCCACTTCGTGGATCGCTGTTTGCCTTCATTTGCATGGTGCAATACCGCACACAGTGTGATTAGCATACCTACGCCGGGGGCGGCGCAGATCCAGCGCACGCCGGTAGTGCACGTGGGATTGATTCATACCTGAATCGCTCGGTAGCCATATTTGGCTTTATAACGCCGACACTATGCTGGCGCCTGGCGCAAGGTTCATGAATCCCGGGGGTAGTTTATTACATCCAACAGGGTAAGCGCTTTCGCGTAGGAAATCCCACGCTTCTTCAGACAATTAAACATTAAAAATAGCATCTTTGTTATATACTCTCCAAACACAGTAAGGCTGGAAAATTAGCTAATCAATTAATCAATTAACAAACCAAAACGCTTGTAATTAAATATGCAGTCAATCTACCTCATCACTGTTGTTCTCCTATATAAAGCATACACACAAATAAAATCATCATTCAGTAACGATGTTAATAATAATAATAGAAATGTATATAAATTTAAATATGAGTATAAATATAAGTATAAATACATTCCTACTCACATATAAATTCAAAATGCATGTATACAAACATATGTACTTAAGACATAGAACTAAACCATGAAAAATAATAATAAAAATAAAAATAAAACAAGAATAATAACACTGACAACCTAATCAAAAGAAATAAAAATATAAAATATATACATTACATTAACTATCTGATCATCATACCATAAAAACCGCCTATATGGAAATGCATACACCCACAAGATAAGATTAAGTACAAATAATATTTCATGGACTGGATATGGATATAAATGTGCACCAAGCTCCAGCATTATAAATAAATAAATAAAACGATGAAAATGGGCTATAACTAAAACCAGAACCAAAAAAGACATCACATTCAGTTCTAAATGTTATTTAATTCAAGTACTGGTCTTATCGACACATAGTTGTTCAACCCAGGAAATAAATGTGAACCAAGCTTTAGGATCCATTTCAATTCGGCTAAAGCAAGTTCATTAGCTAGATCTCCACCCCGTAGCCTCTGACCTAATACTTGCAAAACTCTAAAAGAGAAGTTATGTGAAGGAAATTCAATTGTGTGTCTGGCTAGGGCATTAGTTTCTTTAGATTTTCGAATGTCATATAAATGATTGTAAATCCTATCCTGCAACCTCCTAGTGGTCAGCCCCACATAGAACGCCTGACAACAATTGCAGGTTGCAAGATAGATTATATTCTTAGTATTACATGTTGCATGGAACTTAGGAAAAAAATCAAAATGTGTAAGAGGGTTCCAAAACTGCTGCGTGTTCACTATATAAGAGCATCGTCTGCAATGATTACAAGGAAAGGTACCTCGAGGTAGTGATGTTGAGCTTACAGATGGTGGGGTAACATAATGATCATTACACAGAATCAGTTTTAGATTCTCACAGTTCTTAAAGAGAAAACTAGGTCTAATACCTACTAACTTCTTGGTGTTGCTATCTATCATGAGTAAATTCCAGTTACTAGATATAACAGCTTTTATAGCGTTGATGTCACTGGTATACTTTGTGACATATTTGATTGTATCTGCTATTCTGGAAGTCTTAGTTCCAACAAAACAGTTTCTTGAACTGACCGACCGGTTATCCAAAGGACATTCCATGTGGCTCCGTGTACCTAAAGGACCAAGGGTATCTCGCCTGATATTACTAACCATAACCCGGTTATACCCCCTGTCCAAAAATAAAGTTTCCATTATATCTGCTTCTTCCAAAAGAGACCGTCCCTCTCTACATAATCTCTGTATCCTCAGGAACTGGCTCTTGACTATACCAGAAAACACAGTTCTCGGGTGCATGCTATCAAAAGGAAGCAGACTATTCTTCCACACTGACTTCCTATACAGAGTCGATAGAATGGAACCATTACTAGATAGTTTCAGTGTCACATCCAAAAAATGTATTTCATTGGATGAAACCTCACTGGTGAACCTAAGGAAGGTAGTTGTTGTTTCCAAGTATCTCAAAAACTTTTCAAAATCCTCCCTAGTCCCTTCCTAAACTATGAGGATGTCATCCATGAAACGTTTATACAGTCGGACATACCTATACATTTCATGTTGAAACAAATACAATTTCTCCCATTGTAGGACCACTAGATTAGCATAAGTATTAGCACAGGGGGTGCCCATGGCCACCCCCCATTGCTGTAAATAATGCTGACCTTTAAACAGGAATATGTTATTATATAGCACAATCTCTAGTAACTGACGAATCAAGATCTTCCTATCACTACTAAAACTAGGTTCATTAGCCAAGAGCTCATTCAAAAACTGTATACCTATATCATTTGGTATAGACGTAAACAAACTGTTTACATCTAAAGTAATAAACAAATAATTAAGAGCTTTTTCAAGAGTCAAAGTACTCAGGGTATCCAACAACTCATATGTATCCTTCAAAATAGAAGGATACTTAGTTATTATTGGTCTAAGTAAATACTCAAGAAAACTCGACACGTGATGTAACCCACCCTTCGCTAGAAACAATCGGTCTCAAAGGTACTGGTATAACTCCCTTGTGAATCTTTGGGAGACCTTTTATAATGGGTGTCACAGGATGTTCAATGTGTAAATATTCAAAGACCTCAACACTGATTTGTCTACACATTAGCAGATCATGTAAAACATCATGTACATTATGTATGATGGAATTAACACTGTCCTCATTGATCTCTTTATACGTAGCCACATCAGAAAGCATAGATATCATAGAGGTCTCATAGTCCAAAGTGTTCATTACAACTATGCCCCCACCCTTATCAGCAGGCTTAATAGTGATATCATAATTACGTTTAAGAGCAGACAATGCCCTAGATTCATCTATGGTCAAATTATAGAGCCTGCCTTTCTTCTTAGTACTAGAAAACAAAGCATAAAAATCATTTTCACACAGCTTTAGGAAAGAATCAACATGGGGTGGCATAGGAGGTATGAAACAACTATTGCGTTGAAATTTATACAGCCCATCATTCTTGTTTGATACATCCTTTTTATCTAGAAAAAACAACTTCAAAGATAGTCGACGACAAAAAAGTCTCAAGTCCATTAAAACATCACTCAATTTTGCAGAATTAGCTGGGATAAAATTGAGTCCTCTGTTTAACAGAGTCAAATGTGAAATATCAAGATCAATATCAGAAAGATTAAACACAAGATCAGTCAATGCTTCATCCTTCTGGTGTGATCGTGCCTTTCTTCTGAGAATTTTCTTTTTCTTGGTCCTCAACTGCTGGACCTCCCCCTGTACTGAGGTGTGAACTTCTTTTTGTAGGGTAAAAAAGGGGGATTATTAGGCTGAGTAACCTTAGGTATGGCTCCAGCACTAGCAGTCGAGGTAGTGGATTGCACAAATAACATTTGATCATTGGGTGGAGGTGTATCACTCATTGTGGAAGGAGCACAAACCCGCCCAACCACAGCTGATTCAACAGATGGGCTATCATGCCCAGGTAGAACATAAACAATAGATGCAGATTCTCTGGGCTGAGCAAAAATTCTCAAATTACTAGTCGATGGAACCACAGACATCACTGGTGCATCAACAGAGTCTAATATAGGTTCATTATCAGAAGTGCGTGAAGGGTGGGACCTGGGCCAAACAAACACCTGGCCTTTCACAAAATCATTGTGGTCCCGTGCAAGTTTATGATGTTTAACATTCTTAAGCCTTTCACTAAAGGCACTATCTTGTAAGCAAGTGGTGTGTATTTTATTCAGACAAAAGTCAGATGTAAACCGCTCAGTCAGATCCCTATATGTATTATCCACTTTAGCTCGTAGCTCATCCTCTAACGGTGAGAAGTAACTCAACAGTAACTTAATATAACTGAAACCTAGCTCGATACTGAGCTCTTGCCATTGCTTCAACAGTAACGGGTGTGAATCCCCATAGGTGGGCATACAAAAAACATGCATGCCCCTGGGGACCACCCAAAAATGAAGGCAAGCTTCCAAATGAAGATGCTGCCAAGTGTAACGCTGCAACTGGTAAATGTCATTTTCAAATGCTTTCAACAAGCTATTAAACTCTGTAATGTTGTCACCTGAATTGTGAGTTAATGGAGTACCGCTCACAGCGGAGAGGTCCAAAGACAATAAAGGGTTAGAATCAGTATGTAGAATCCCCTTCCACAAACCAGTATTATCCCTCGGCTCTGGACTAACCTCGATATTAACAACAGGTGTGTTGACCACAGGATCCATCGCGTGCAGATAGGTTACTACAAAGATCAAGCAAGTCAAAAAGCCAAAAGGAAGTAACCTCACTGCTGAATGGAACTCCTTCCAAAAACCGGAATCCAAATGCAAACAGAAAAAGGAGTACCAAACCATAAACGGAACCAGAAGAATTTCAGGCAGCAAAATATAGTAAAACACTTAATTTATTACATCCAACAGGGTAAGCGCTTTGGCGTAAGAAATCCCACGCTTCTTCAGACAATTAAACATTAAAAATAGCATCTTTGTTATATACTCTCCAAACATAGTAAGGTGGGAAAATTAGCTAATCAATTAATCAATTAACAAACCAAAAGGCTTGTAATTAAATATACAGTCAATCTACCTCATCACTGTTGTTCTCCTATATAAAGCATACACACAAATAAAATCATCATTCAGTAATGATGTTAATAATAATAATAGAAATGTATATAAATTTAAATATGAGTATAAATATAAGTATAAATACATTCCTACTCACATATAAATTCAAAATGCATGTATACAAACATATGTACTTAAGACATAGAACTAAACCATGAAAAATAATAATAAAAATAAAAATAAAAACAAGAATAATAACACTGACAACCTAATCAAAAGAAATAAAAATATAAAATATATACATTACATGAACTATCTAATCATCATACCATAAAAACCGCCTATATGGAAATGCATACACCCACAAGATAAGATTAAGTACAAATAATATTACATGGACTGGATCTTGCAAGCTGTGTCTTGCAACTTTTATATGTTGCCATTTTCGTCTCTGGGAAGCCATCGTCTCTAGGAAGCCATCAAGGTCTACTGACACTTGTGAATTTGGAAGAGAAATTTGGTGTTTTAGCCTGGATCCAGGAGAAGGTGATGGATAGAATTGTGATTTGGGATATTTTGGCAGAGAATGGTTTGTTTGAACGTCTGTTGAGTGAGAGGTGGGATGGCTGCAGGAGTGTGTTGTCTCTTGATGTGGTGGCTTGTTGGGAGCTTTTTATTTTTTTTTATCTGTTTGCTCTCTGTTCTTTTCCTGGCTGCTGCCTCACTGAAAGGGAGGAAATTTAGGCTTGAAGATGCAGTGAAGTTAAGTTTTGCTTCAGGTGCATTGCAAGCCTCTGGTATGCAGTACACAGATGTACTAACAGAAACAGATGCTCTCAGGTTGCTATGGTAATGGAGACAGAGTGACGATAATGATTAACGACTCTGAGGAGCCTCCGAGGTGATTCGCGGCAATGACAATTTTTGTTTTAAATATATATATATATATATATATATATATATATATATATATATATATATATAATAAAAGGGCTGTTTTAAACCACATGTACACATATTGATGGTCTCCCAACACTTCATTTAGCTCATTAAGTTGATTCTTGTTAAAAAAATAAATAAATATATAATAAGTGCAATTTTATATTTAAAATGTATTTTGGTCCAAACACATTAAGGACTTGCATAAGAGTGGAAGTCTGGGTTATTGTGAAAGACTAAGAGCACTTGGTCTTGTGCAGTACCCTTTGCAATGGTATGGGAGGTGAGCTTGCTCAGACGTGTTGGGCATATGGGGATAGTTGTTTCTCGGGGTGTTTGGGGTCACAAGGAAGTGCTGGAGAGTCATCAGATTTCCTTTGTGGAAATATCTGTGGGAAATGGAGGGTGTGTTGAGTGGTTCACTGGCAGAGTGGCCACTGCATGGAATGGGCTGGTAAAATAAAACAGGACAAATATTGGTTTGGATATTTTAAGAAAAGCCTGGAAACACACCACATGATTTAGTGAATGGTAATCTGGCAAAACTGGATGGGCATTATTGCCCGTGCTTGAAGTACTGATATGTGTGTATGTAAGGATGGAAATATAACAAATAAGAAACTAGAAGAGTCTCATAATTTAAAGTCTATGGACTGTATAAACTTGCTTGAAAGGAGCTAATAATAAGAAAAAACACTACAGCTTGTGGTCTCTCAAACAACTAAGCAACAGCCAAATAATAAAAATAAAAACACACAGAATAGTTATGTAATGTATGATTTTAGTAAATTTAGACATAAAATATATAATTGTCATATAAGATAAAGCAGTCTGCTGAATTTAGATATTAAAGACAGGATTTAATAACATGGCCTTGTGTATAATACTACTGTCTTAACTTGTCATAAATGGCATACACTACATTGAACATCAAGGGGAAGCATGATGATTTTCTTATATAAGTAAATATGCATAACAAGTCATGCAATTGCTTTAACTTGAATTGTAGTTTTTGTAACCCATCTTGACCATATATAATACTTAAATGATTACCAAGATAACAAATGTTTTATACATGACATCAAACTGACAAAGTTGTTCAAGAGAAACAATAGAAGCCTGAACGTGAAATGTCACAGAATGTAACAATCATATTCTGAACAAATAGTATTAAATTGACAATAGACACTCAGTTTAATAACATGGGCTTGAGTATAATAACACTACTGTTGTAACTTGTCATAAATGACATACACTATATTGAACATCACGGGGAAGCATGATGATTTTCTCATATAATTAAATGTGCATAACAAGTCATATCATTGTTTTAACTTGAATTGTGGTTTTGTAACACATCTTGGCCATATATAATACTTAAGCTGTTACCAAAGTAACTAATGTTTTATACATGGCATCAAACTGACAAACGTTGTACAAGTTACCTACTTTCATATCTAACTTCTCTAGTGCACACTGCAGAGTGCATTCTTTTCAATCTTACCTTTAAGCATCCCTGTTACTAGCACTTTCTCTAATACCTAAAAAGATCATCTCTACTTGACTCCAAGTAGACTTTTCTCTATCTGTTAAACCTAGCACTTGCTCCTACAGTACTTATTACCTTGATACGGCACTCTTATAGATAGCACCCCAAAAGGCAAACCCCATTTCTCGGTCACCCACGTCCCCGAATCTCTTTTAAAGTTTTTGTCTAGTCCTTCTAGCATGTCGAGGATCAGTTGCTAGTGTCCTCTCCTGCTCAGCTGGTGAACCTGGGAATATTGAGGCAATGTTACAATTGCCTCATGTACACAGACAACCCTCTCCTCCTCCCACAAAACACAAATACTATACGGCCAAACTGGAGGCTGAGCTCTCTCAACATAGGACTGGCAAGACCAGTCAGGAGGAGAAGGTTACCACACACACTATAGACCCAGTCTCACATAGTACCATCACAACCTCAAATCATACACATAAACACACAAAGACATACTCGGAGGCTCTGATCAAAAATCTACCAAAACAGCAGAGGCCACCAAAGCAGACACCCAAACAACCACCACCTCAGAACACAACACCTGCAACACATAGACCTCACAGTCAGAGTGTCAAACAGTCACAGCCCTTAAGGCCAAACACAATGCCAGACACACTAGTCATTGGTGACTCCATAGTCAGACACACTGACGTCCCGCTCACCAGACTGAGTAAGGAGAAGGTCACAGTAAGCTGCCTGTCGGGCGCTAGAATCCGCCACATAACGCAAGCACTCAGGTCTCTCAACAGCAGGTACAAATACGACTCAGTCATTCTCCACGCTGGTGTAAACGACCTGAGACGTACCTCCTTGGACTACATGAAAAGAGACATTGAGGAGCTCTCTGATTATGTAGCCCAGGCAGGTATGACCCTGACCTTGAGCAGTATCCTACCTTCACCAAGAATGATGCCACAATACAGAGATAAGATGATCAGCTTTAACAATTGGCTTAAACTCTGGTGTCATTGAAAGGGGATCCAATGTCTGTCTGCCTGGGATGACATACTGGACAAGCCACGCTGCTTCGCAAGGGACGGCTTGCACCTGTCACCCCTGGGATTCCGGATATTGGCAAAGGCTCTTGCCACCCCCATAGTGCCGTTTTTAGGCAAGGCTCAAATTCTAAACCTACCACCCTAGAACACAAAAAAGGAAAAAAACTAAGGGTAATGCTGCTCAATGCCAGAAGTCTAAATCTCAAAATGCACACACTCGAGGCCCTTCTCAGTATGGAGAACATCGATGTCTGTGCAGTGACAGAAACCTGGTTCAAGGCTCCTGAGAGCACCCCAGCACTATCAGGTTTTACCTCTTATCATGCGTTCTGGCCCCAAAATCCGGACAATACCAAGAAAGGAGGGGGGGTATCCATATTCATCAAGGACACCCACACCTCAAGACTGGTGGCAACGCACGATGCATCGGAGACCATCCAGGTGCAATTAACCATAGGCAAGACTGCTCTGCAAATTGTAGCATGTTACAGGCCACCCTCACAAACTCAGGAACCTCACATGGCCTTCCTGAAAACACTAGAGTGGATAAATGTATCACCAAACACCAGCATACTAGGTGACTTCAATTACCCTAATATAGACTGGGAACACTACTCAAGCCCAAACACCCTAGCCCAAAAGTTCCTGGAATTCATAAACTCAAATGCCATGGAACAACTAGTCACCATCCCCACAAGAGGAGAAAACATACTTGATCTCATCATCACGAACATGGGAGCACAATGTTCAACACCGTAAGTATACCCCTCACTGGTGAGATCAGATCACAAACTAATCTCGCTGGAGGTCCTCATCCCACCCCCACCTGAAATAAAAAAGACCACAGTAAAGAACTTCTCGAAAGCCGACTTCACACTTCTAAAGACTAGTGTGGTCTCCTTTAAGGCCCCCAAGCCGGCGGAAAACAGTACTCAAGCCGCAGAATCACTTACAAATGCCTTCTACCAGCACCTGCAGGACTGCATGGATAAGGCAATCCCAAGCAAAACAAAGACTCTTTGTACCAAAGGCAAGCGTCCAGTCTGGTGGACCCCAGCCATAAACAAACTCTACAACAAAAGGAGGAAGCTACTACAAGATAGAGCAAAATCCTTAAAAGGTAAGACACCTTTGATCACTATAAGTAAAAACTAAGAGCTCTCATAAAATCATCCAAAGCAAATTTTGAGAGAAAATAGCTAAAGACTCAAAAGACAATCATAAGGCCTTCTTTAGCTATGTTAGAAACCTGGGAGGAAACTCCCAGATATGCTCAGAACTAGTTCAAAATGATGTGAAGATTACTGATCCTACAGACATTGCCAACATACTGGCTGACAGGTTCAATGCAAACTTCTCCCCTCCCCAAAGGAGAGATATCTATACCAAGCAATTGCAGCCCACCAAACATCTCCAACGCCCAAGTGAGAACTGCTCTCTCCAAGGCAAAAAACACAGCATCCATGGGACCTGATGGTGTCCCCGGCTGTGTGCTCCACGAACTCAACGAGGAATTAAACCCACAGCTAGGACAGCTGTTTAATCATAGTCTTACCTCTGGATACGCACCCAGGAGTGGCGCACTGCAACTGTGGTCCCACTTCACAAAGGCGGTGCCTCCACCGACCCTGGAAATTACCGCCCATTAGCTTGACAAGCCTTATCTGCAAAGCCATGGAGAGGATCATAATGGACCTCATAAATAAAGACATAGGGAATTTGCAGACTTTGGATCCATCCCAGTTTGGCTTTGTCAAAGGCAGATCATGCCTTCTAAACTTGGTTGATTTTTTCAAACAGTCACCAAAGCCATTGATGAGGAAAGGCAGTCCATACAGCCTACCTCGATCTGGCGAAGGCCTTCGATACAATACCCCACTCGGGTATCATTGAAAAACTCATCAGCTTAAATGTTAACCCATACATCACAAGATGGGTTGCAAACTGGCTGAGTGACAGAACCCACAGGGTCAGAGTTGCTGGCGCCATGTCAGACTCAAAGCCTGTCACAAGTGGTGTACCACAGAGCTCAGTCCTGGGCCCACTCTTGTTTGGCATCTACTTTTCCGAAGTACAAGCAAACACAGGAGGGTTATGGCTGACAAAGTTTGCAGATGACTGCAAACTGGGCCATGGTAGAAAACACATCTGACACAGATATCCTTCAGAAGGGTCTCACAGAAACGGATAACTGGTGCCAGAGCCATGGCCTAAGGTTAAATGCCAAGAAATGCATAGTCATACCCTTCGGGAAAAACAAGGTTACCCCTAGCTACCAAATAGGTGGCAATCCACTGAGCACAGAAGAAGTTATCAGGGACCTGGGGACCCAGGTTGATAGTAGTCTGTCATTCGACACCCATGTAGCTAAAGTAGTTAGGAAGACCTTCTACATTGCCCACCTTATCATGAAGGGATTCTCATCTAGATCAAGGGAGGTCATAGTCTCCCTATACTCATCACTCATCAGACCAATGATTGAGTACAATGCCCCATTCGGAATGTATCTGACCCGACACTTGCAGCAGCTGGAGAGGCCACAAAAGTTCCTCACCAAAAGGATAAAGGGTCTCAAACATCTGTCCTATGCTGCCCGACTGAAAGAACTCCAGCTCTATTCAGTCACTTACCGCTTGCTCAGAGGTGACCTTTGCCTAACATACAAGGCCTTGTCAAACCCAGATTTGATGAATATGCTTCACCTCAAAAAATCTAGATCCGTCAGAGCCACAAGGGTGAGAGACTTAAACCTCGACACGGCTATTAATAGGACGTGCTGGAGGGATAGATTCATCACCCAAAGACTCCCTATGCTGTGGAATAAAATCCCGGTATATGTGAGGCAGAGCACCTCGCTGGCCTTGTTCAAGAGAAATCTTGACCAATGGATGGGAGATCGCAGATATACCCCAGGGATTACCTCAGTGTCACTGCTCAACAGAGGCACAGCAAAATAATGGGTATAGTTCCCCATACTAAAGGGGTGGCGTAAGCCACAAAACTATGGGCTAGGCTTGTAAATGCCCTCGGGAAGATAGCCTAGTATGAACCTATGAACCTAAGGGAAACAATAGAAGCCTAAACTAGGAATGTCACAGAATGTAACAATTACATTCTGAACAAATAGCATTAAATTGACAATAATCACTCAGTTTAACCTTTGCTGATTATACAAAATAGAATGTTGTCATTTAAATCTAAAAACTTTCAGTATATACCACAAATGGCAATTTATGAATATGGAAAGAGAACTTGTAATCATTAATCACAATAAGTGAATTTGTTGTTTTTAACCTATAATTTCACTCATTTTATAATAAGAAATGACAGATATGAAAATCCTTATGTGTAGGAAATGGAGGAAGAGGGATGCACTGATAATTAAAATGCACTAACTTTCATCAATGTTTACCTAAAACAAACTTGATGCTTTAAGTAAGTTAGCAACAAACAAAGTAATTACTTAAATGCTGGCAAACAATGAAATATAATTTCTGATATATCCAGTAAAATACATTGTATTATAAACATTAGGTATAAATATTATTACAATCTATTTATATTAAGTAATAAGTTTTGAAAGACTTCATCAATAAGGGTGAATATGTTAAATAACTGTGTGCTATAATCTTTTACTGAGGTTTTATATATGATATATCCTACCTTACTATGATTGAATTGCTTGTCACCTATCTTTCATGCAAATATTAATTGCTTATACAATAAGTAGACATTTATATTGTATTAGAATTCTGTCTTATCAACAATAGTACTATATATGTTCAAAATAATATAAATATTGCTTATTCCTATTACAAATATTCTCCATATGATAATTCAGTTTTTGGAGCTCAGATGCTCCAGATTGTTGAGATATGAGTGATAATCTGGTGGATTTAGGTTTATCCATCGGATTCAGAATTATTTTCATTCCATGGCTAGTGCGGATTTTAGTTTTGTTAACATTTATTAATTTAGATTTATTTTACAAAAACATTTTTGGTATGCCTGACCAAAACATTACTTTATTGGTAAACACTCAAAGTATAAAACTGATAATTTCCTTTAAAAGCTCAAACATATACTTTACAGTTATCATAGGAAAATGTTTAATGGTCACAATAAAGCAAAAAATGCATTGTCTAAATAACCTAAGATGGATTTAACTTTATTGTCTTTAAATATCAATCACTTAAACAATCCTAGCAAGAGATCAAATCTACTGAAATATTTAAAACTGAACAAAGTACAGATTGTCTTCCTTCAAGAAACTCATTTCAAAACAAATGACAATTACAAATGTAATCCTAAGAAATATATGATATTGGCACAATCCACTTATATGACAAAGACAAAAGGGGTGACAATTTTATGTAAAACAAATGTGATTAACCCAGAAATCATTTATACGTATGAAGATAAAGAAGGCTATATGGAATTAGTAATAGTTAAATGTAATAACAGAATATGGACCCTAGCCAGTCTATACTGGTTCCCAGGCATTGGATCAGGAACTGTTAAAAAAAACACTTGGATTTAATTTCCAATAATTATAAAGGCAACTTAATATTAGGAGGAGATTTTAACTGTATATTTGATATTTCTGAAACTGCAAATAAAAGACACCGCATACATCTGCTGTATCAAAAGCTTTAAACAAGTGGGTAGAATAATTTCATCTTACAGATACTTTCAAATTTAAAGAAGATAAATCTTTGTTGTTTTTCCATCAAGATCACAGATTTGGTACCCAAACTAGAATAGATAAAATATTTGTTGCCCATGACTTACACTCTAAAATCATTAATTTCTCAGTCACCCCCTGTCCCTTTTCAGACCACAATTCATTGATACTATAACTTCAAAATAGGTAGAAACCATTAATCTTTAATTCCAGAATTCCAGCATATATAACTAAAATTAAAAAATTCAAACCCTGGTTAATATCTGAATTACAGTTTGTCTTAGTTATTAATTACACCACAGAGATAAATAAAATAATGATATGGGACTCATTAAAAGCTTACATATATGGCAAAACCCTAACTTGGTATAACAAAATCAGAGAATGGGATTCTGAATTATTAGATCTACAATACAAACTTTTGTCAGTAAAAGCTGAAAAAATCTAAATAATTTAGAGATGAACAAGAAAGTAGAAGTATTAAACAATAAATACAACAAAATTCTAACACATAAAACTAGTTTAGCTTTAGAAAAACTAAAAATGAATACCTTAGCCACTTCTCCCAAATATTTACATAATTTATCCACAAGAATCAAAATATAATCAAAAGCTAATAACACTAAAAGTATCTTTCATGAAAAGAAAGGGGAAAATGTATCGGATACAGGTGACATTCTTGATGCCTATAGAAATCCAAAAAGAAAATATACATATCAATCAATTAAATCTAGATGAAAAATGTTCTAATATAAAAAATACCAGAAAAATTAAAACTAGATCTGCAAGCACCTATATCCTACAAAGAAATTACAGATACAATAAAAGAAGGTAAATATAATAAAGCTCCAGGTATAGATGGGATAATTATGGAAATATATAAACTTTTTCCTTCAAAGTTACTATCCCTCTTTCATAAAACTCTGTTAGAAATTCAGTCACAAGCTTTAATACCACCTCTTGGAGATATTCCTTAATCACACCAATCCTCAAGAAAACAAATCCCAAACCTCCGTACCTCATAATGACCTATATCTTTATTAAATAATGACTATAAGATATTTATGACAATATTAACTAACAGAATGAAAATACCAGTATCTAAAACAATAAATAATGATCAAACTGGATTTATATTTTATAGACACAGTAAGGATAATTTTGCTTATAGATTATGTTAATAAAAAAAAAAAATAAAGAAACACTCATAATTGGTTTAGATATAGAGAAAGCCTTTGATTCCCTAAATTGGGACTATTTATTCCAAATTCTGGTGTTATTTGAATTTCCTCCTTCCTTTGTTCATCTACTAAAGAACATATATACAAATAATTTAGTGTATGTTAAGCTAGGTCCTTTCACCTCTGAATCTATGCATATAACAAAGGGCATTAAACAAGGATGTCCCATGTGACCAATTCTATTTGCTTTCGCTATTGAAGTATTGACAGATTCAATACATAACAATATAAAAATCAAAGGAGTAGATGTTTATGAACAATACAATTCTAAATTAATGCTCTTTGCTGATGATATATTATTAACATTATCCAATACAAAAGAGACATTAGAAGAATTAGATATTTTAATTGACACATTTTGCAGGACATCAGGACTCCATTTCAATAAATCAAAATCAAAATTTTTATTTTTAAATAAAAAAAGAAGAATTGCAGACGAAGGGGAATCACATTATAGGGAAAGAAGAATCTACCTTTAAAGATCTAGGAATTTAGTTATGCAAGGATAAAAATGAATTAGTTTCAAAAACTACAATAATGTCATCAATACAATTAAAATCTCTTTGGAAAAGTGGAACAAAATAATATTAACATTTGAAGATAGACTACACTTAATAAAAATTGTTTTGCTATCCACGATTCTATATATAGCTTTGGCAATACAACTGTTACCAGAAAGGAATATACTCAAAGAAATAAAATCATGCCTAATAAATTTTTATGGTATCCCAAAAGAAACAAAATAGCTTTAATGAATCATATCAGACCTTGGAAACAGGGAGGAGTAAACTTTCCTGATATAGAAACATATATAAAAGCATCAATATCAAACACAATCTCAGATTGGATAAGTCCAAATTATTCTGCAAACTGGAAAGAATTACTAACTGTAATATCAATAAATGAATTTGATTTACAAAAGAAAAAGTTTCAAATAACAGATAAAAACAATTTGCCATGGCACGTATTATGTATTAGTATGGGATATAGCATAACTAAACTCACTAAAACTAGTATGATTAATTATTACATTGACTCATTTAGGAAAATTATTAATGCAAATATAGATTTAAAAATCTGGTTAGATCTTTTAACACCATTCATAGTTACAAAGAACTATCCACATAAAATATACAGAGAAATAATTAATTCCGGAAATAATTTGTTTGTTGGTTTCAATGCATCAAAGAACTAAAAGTTGCGGATATGCAAACAATAGAAACAGCATACAAAATTCCACAAGATTGGCTAACTAAGCAAAGCATTCTGACATATTCACAAGATTTATGCAGGGTAATTAGTAATTCTTCATTTAAAGATATACCTAAACTTACAAAATACCTATATGAAATTATATACAATGATTATGGCATGGGGAATAGTATTTCGGAATTTTAAAAGATATTGACAAATTATAAAACAACACCCAAATCCTCATATTGGAATTATATAACGACACTCATTACACCTAACTGAAGAAATTAAATCAAATATTTTATTATCAATAAAACATAGATCCTTTACACAATACTGAAAAGTTTTTCATTGCAAATGTTTGCACAGAGCATTCTTAACTCCAGGTAGAATTACTAAAATTAATTCTTCCACAAAGGGAATATGTTGGAGGTGTGAGAAAATACACAATGCAGATTGGAATCACATTATTTTTGACTGTGTTAAAATTAATTGTTTAGGGTGTTGACATTTGCACAATCAGTTTTTATATTTATTTTTATATTTTTAAATTTTGATATTTATACTGTTTTGTGCTGACACATTTATGTGTAGTGTTTCCGACTTCTGTTTCAGAAGACTGTTTCAAACTTGGGAGTGGTTTGCACTAATCCAGGAAGTGATGTCATGTTAGATTTCCTATTTAAAACAGTTTACGTCCTTAATTTCCCTGTATCTGATGAAGTTCCTGCTTTAATTTTTGAACGAAAGTACTTATACCTTCTTGTTTGTCTGAATAAAGAAAGCATCCTTGTACTGAACTGGATGTGTTGGCTTGATTTAAAGCACACATTGGATTATTTCAAAGCTCACTGGCTTTTATTGCCTGCATACTGCTTGTGCGACAATTGTCTTGGTGGTTTGTGCATTTTTTTGTCTTTTACAAGTAAGATGGAATACAAACACAATACCGACTTTGGAAGACTTCTACAGCCTACTGAAAACCACAGCATTGTTGGAAATTAAATTTAAAGAATTAAGGATTCATCCTAAGCCATTTATTAACAATCCACAGAAAAAAGTCTTATCATTGATTGACACTTTACAATAACTGAACAGATACACTCTTATAACTGGATTGTTATACCTATAAAGTAATTGTATATATTGAGCTCCGTTATAATGTCAGGCTGATGTAAATAGTGCGTTTAAGATGTTATATACAAATACTATGGAATTTATTCAACTGTATTTGAAAAAAAAAAAACATTTTTGAAAAAAAAAATCCTTTATTCCCAGATGTGAGTACTGGCTTTGCCAGGACTTGCACTGGCACATCAATGCTCATGGTTAGTTGCACTGCTGCTACCTGAACATGACTGATATCTGCTGGATGAGCTCTCCTCATGAGTACACTGAGGACCACGACCCCATGGCCTACCACTTCTAGGTGTGAACACCTCAATCTCTGATGGAACAGTGAACGTGGTGCCACTATAGGAGCATGAATGAGCATGGCCATGTTGGCTAGCATCAGATGATGATGCTGATCTACATCCATGTGGATGACATCCCTCTCCTAGAAAATGTTTCATCACAAACACTGCCTGTTCCATCTTGTTATTCATCTGATCCATTGAATCAGCAACATGGTGAAGGCAGTCACACATGTTTGCCTGTACTTCATCTTCAACCCTAAGCATGTCCTCAGAAGCTCTATTGGAATGTGTCTGCACCTCCATGATGGTCCTAAACATATGTAGAGTAGTATGTAAAGACACAGCAGGATCAGGTGGAGGGTGGACAGCAGCCTCCTATGAGCACCCCTAACAACCCTCCTACATTGCACCTCACCCACACTTTGGCTATGGCCAGAATCAACCAGAACTGAAGCCACAATAACCACACAACCTTGATGCTCATCACCCTGCACTTGTCTAATAGCTGAGGGTTCACTAGAATAGGTATGCGTAGGCCTCCTGGCTGTGTCTGATGGAAATACAGGGGATGACTGAATGTCAACCTCTGTGCCAGATTCAAGATCTGTACCCTCTAACTCTGCCTCTGTATAGTCACCATCATCATCAGAGTCTGCCAATGCTATGATATCAGGTGGTAAGAATCCTACACGTCCACTGATGAAATCACCTGTGATAATGAGCAATGAACATAGGAAAGAAATTAGCACCTACACTACCATTTGGATATATGATAACAAATTAACACTGATGCCACTATCACATATCGTACATCAATAAACACACTCATGATACCCACCTCACACACATATGGATAAGTACATATTTCTGAGAAATGGTTATTAATAATCAAGTACAAATATTTGGCTTACCATGATGTGTGGATGACTCCATTTTTGCTATGGTGGATTGTCCTGGAAGAAGTTAAACAAAAGGTAAAAATACAGTCATCACAATTCTAATAACACAGAGGGACAGAATTTTTGCATATATGTTCATTAACAATACTTTTAACTGAAACTTGGCTGACACATCCACCCAAAGCCAATGTGTAATGAACAAAAATTTGTTGTTAACTGTACCAGCTTATCAATAACTTCATCCAAAAAAATAAAATAAATGAACTATTACTTATAGTATTTTACTATACAAGAAAATATTATACATTGACATATGTAAGCTTACCTGGAAGCTTCTCCTGGCACATATTTATCCTCCCAGAAACATCAGCTACAACATAAATCACACATTGTTGTTCACTTTCCACTGAGTTCTGTGGATCTCTGAGAGTGGACAGGAACTCTTCATTTGGGATCAGTAGTGGCTCTGTAGCAGCTCCCCACCCTCATATCCAGCTGTTCAGAGGCAACTGCAGCTGCCCTCCTCCGGACTGATGAAATCATATCAGTGGCCCTATGATGCACTTTATCATACGTCCTGGTGTGCCCCCCTACGGCATATACATAATTGACTATCTGGTTCTAAATCTGCATCCCCACATCCTCTCTCAACCAGAAAGGCACTATGATGCCTGAATGCTTGCACTATGATGTCATTTTCTGAGTCACTGAAAAGGGATTTACATGGATTGGTATGACTGAGTGCTATACTCCTAGGTGATATAAAACAGGAAAGGATACAACACATAAATACTGCATAATTAAGTTTCTACTTATATATGTTTATATATTTTCAGCATTAACCACTAGAGCCACACAGTTCAATTATTAAAATTTAAGGTTATGTGGTTGCACCATATCACACCCACACACAAAATAATGTCTGATCCAAAACAAGGAATAACAAGGGAGTAATGTGAAGTTTACCACAGACAAAAATTGGGATAACTACACAATTTCAAGAGCAAATCTCTTGAAAACAACTTTTGTTGTGGCAATACACAAATGGTACTTGACTCCCCCACCCTCCCAAAAGTTTGCACCAACCAAGGAATAACACATTAGTCAAATGTTATAAATACTTTAAAAAAATCATAAAATATGTACACATGTACAACAGAAAAGTCAAGTTTATATGACTGCCAGTCACGTCTAACTACACCCAGCACTGTCTTAGAGGTGTTTATGTGCCATCTTAGAAGACAAACACCCCTGTGTCATTGGTAATATAGGACGTTACATTTCATGGAAATAAGATGGAATAGTGTATAATAACCAGTTTTAACAATAATACTTGTGATGAAAGTTAATAAGGCTGCCTATCTGAAAAACTAAATTGCCTACCAAAATGCCAATGCCAACAGTGAACTTATAAGAAGTGCAGACAAAAGTTACATTTTCTAATGCATGTATACAAAATGTTGTCCTTGTAACGTGAACAAATGTAGCATGTACATGAAAAATACAATCATACCTTAGCAAGATCAGAAGGCTTATGTCCAGATAAATCCAAATTAATATTAATTTTCTTCTGTGTTTCCCATATACACAACTTTCCTCATCTTCAAGTTCCCTAAAGTTCCTTAGCTACATGGTTAACTTTTTATAGCTTAGATTCAGGCCTCTGAGCACAGTGAAGAAGCAGATGAGGTGTGAACTCATTAGAATCGCTGAATGTGAAAATGTTGACTTTGTGTAGCAGGTGTAGCCATAGTGTAGGCAATACCTCAGTGCTTGTTGTTAATGGATTGCAACTGTGAATGATTAGAGGTAGGGAGAGGGAAGACACAACAGAAACTGACTACCCTACCTGCAGTGGGTGTGTAACTCAGGATGCACTTAAGTAACTGTAGCAAACTTTGAAATGGAAAAGAACAGCACATATTTCTCATTTTTGTTCATTAATAGCCAAATTCTCTTTCCTTACTGCCATGTAATTGTATCATACCTTTTAACAACAGTGATGCAAAATGCCCTATAGTCAGAGAGTACAGGACAGATAAGGGAAGAATAAACACAACACTAAGAGAAGACAGAGCTGCATTTGTACAAACAATATCTATAACTGCTTGTGTGATCACTCATTGCACTAAATACATGTACAAACAAGTGTAAGTGACAAGTGTATATGTCTTCTTAATGCTGTGGAGGAAATGTGACTTGCTTGTATGCATAATGATTTGCATTCCTGCTTCAAAGCTGCTTCTGTGTCAAAGACAGATAAGACACAACCCAGTGTGTTTTGTAGTTTCATTAGTCTGACAGATCAAATCCAGCTAAGTAAAAATCGGTAAGGTGTGTTGAAAAGCATTTCTGATGTTTGTTTTCTTTTCTAATTTTCTTATGTATTCTTTTTTTTCATAATTAGTATTTGCGCAGAGTGAGGCTTAGTGCAAATATGGAGAAATGGCAAAATCATTAAAAAGTTATGGAAGTTGCTTCAGTGGTAAAGACAGTTCCCCAAAATTCAATAATAATACACAGTAGTTTTTCACTGTGTTCAAGCCATGGCATGATGTGCACATGGTCCCAGGAAATTGTAAATTCAGTAAGCACCATGTAGAGATGTGCACCTCCATGGAAAGTAGCTAAACACCATGACATGCTAATCACTGCATAAGCAGCTGAATAGCATGCTAATCAACCCAGGAGACAACATTGGAGCAATTCAACAAACTAGAAAGCAACCATGTAGACTTTGTGCTTGTGTTCCATCTGTATTCAAAAACTTTTCAAAGAAAGCAATGGAAACCTCTTAGAGCAAGAAATCTGGACAACGCCATCAATAATAGGGGGACAAAGGCCCTGAAATAGTGACACTTTTTTTAAATATTGCTGTTACAAACTTAAAAAATTGATAGAACAACAGGTTTTGAGCAGCAGCAAACAGCTTATACATACCTATTACACATACCTCTCAGCCTCTTAGCACAAGAAATCTGGACAAAGTCTGACATAATGGGGGGACAAATGTACAGAAATAAGGACACATTTTAAATATTGCTCTTATTAACTTTGAACTAGGAACATTTTTAAATGTTTTCCATTGGCATGAATTTTCTGAAGCAGAGGTGTGTGTGTGTGTGTATGTGTGTGTGTGTGTGTGTGTGTGTGTGTGTGTGTGTGTGTGTGTGTGTGTGTGAGAGAGAGAGAGAGAGAGAGAGAGACACAGAGACAGTGAGTGAGACTGACCACTGGCAGCAGTAAAGGGATTTGCAGATCTGTACCTTTCAACTGAAGAAATCTGGATAAAGCCTAAAATGAAGGGGGAACAAATGGTCAAAAATAGGAGCAGATTTTAATTTTTGCTTTTATCCACTGCTTCATTTATAATACCATTTGCTTTTCTTCACACTTCCTTACAGAAGTTTCACTTCTAACACGAGACAACCACGCATATATTTTTTATTTAGTACTTAATAAATAAGCACTTATCCAGGCATGTCTAAGGGTCAGCTCCCAGTGATTTCTCCTGTCTACCTGATGAATCTGGGCATCTTGGGGCAATGCAGCAATTGCCTCATGTACACAGACAACCCTCTCCTCCTACCACCCAACACTACAACCTGTGAGAGATGCACTTATATAGCCAAACTGGAAGCAAAGCTCTCTTCAACCAAGACTGGACTAGACAGTCAAGAGGAGAGGGTAAACACTTGCACCACACCACACTCATCACATAGTCCCTCAAAACCCACACCACCAAAACACACACATAGAAACACAAAACACACACCTACATTCGTGGAGGCTCTCAATAAAAACCTGCCCAAGCATCAGGGACATCCAAAGCATAAACGCAAGCAAATTCCACCCCCCCCAACACAACCCAAATGACACATAGCCCACAAACTCAGTGTGCCAATCAACCACAGCCCATAAGGCATAACAACGTACCCAACACTCTAGTCATAGGTGACTCTATAGTCAGGCACACTGATGTTCCACTCACTAGACTAAACAAGGAGAAATTTACTGTCAGCTGCCTGTCAGGTGCCAGGATCTGCCACATAACGCATGCACTCAGGTCACTCCACAATAAGTACAAACATGACACTGTCATTGTCCATGTTGGTGTGAATGACCTGAGAAGTACATCCCTGGACTACATGAAAAGAGACATGGAGGAGCTCTCCGATCTTGTATTCCAGGCAGGTATGACCCTAATCCTGAGTAGCATCCTGCCATCACCCAGAATGATACCACAGTACAAGGACAAAATGATTGACTTCAACAATTGGCTAAGCTTCTGGTGTCATTCTAAGGGGATCCAGCATTTGTCTGCCTGGGACGACATGATCGACAGTCCACAATGCTTTGCCAGAAATGGCCTGCACCTGTCGCCCTTAGGATTCCGGATACTGGCTAAGACTCTTACCACCCCTATAGTGCCTTTTTTAGGCAAGGTTCAAATGACAAATTCACCACCGTAACCGGTACAAGCAAGCAAAATCTGAGGGTAATGCTACTCAATGCTAGATGTCTAAACCTCAAAATGCACTCACTCGAGGCACTCCTTAAAATGGAGAACATTGACATCTGTGCAGTGACAGAGACCTGGTTCAAAGCTCCAGAGAGCACCCCTGCATTACCAGGCTTCAATTCATACCACACCTTTCAGCCACCTAACCCAGAAAGAAGCACTAAAGGCGGAGGCGTGTCCATATTCATTAAGGATATCCACACCTCCAGGCTAGTTGCACAGCATAATGCATCCGAGATTATCCAAGTGCAACTAACTCTGGGCAAGACCGCAATTCAAATTGTAGCTTGCTACAGACCCCCCACCATGCCCAAGGATTCACACTCCTCATTTCTTGATACACTGGAAAGTATTAGGGTACAACCCAACACCCTAATAATGGGCGATTTCAAATACCCCACCATTAACTGGGAAAACTACTCATGTACCAACTCTTTTGCTCAACATTTTGTAGAATTCATAAATTCCAACGCCTTGGATCAACTTATTCACACCCCCACCAGGGGCAGCAATATCCTAGACCTGGTCATCACCAACATGGGAAACTGGTGTTCCAAACCAGAGGTCAATGCCTCGTTGGTCAGATTCGACCACAAGCTAATCAACCTAGACATTCACATCCCACCCCCAGCCCCAATTAGGGAAACCATTATAAAAAACTTCTCAAAAGCCAACTTTACACTTCTTAAGACAGAAGTGGCAAACTTCATGACACCCATGCAGACGGACAATAGAGGTATGACTGCCGAATCCTACACAAATGCACTTTATAAGCACTTACACGAGTGCATGGATCATGCTATCCCTAATAGAACCAAGATGTTATCCTCCAAAAAAAGGAAGCCAATCTGGTGGTCCTCTGCCATAAACAAGTTCTACAACAGAAGAAAGAAACTGTTGCAAAAAAGAGTAAAATCCCATGACTGGAGGAACTCCCTGGTCAACCTCAGTAAGAAGTTGAGATCCCTCATAAAATCCTCCAGAGCTAGTTACGAAAACAAAATTGCCACTGACTCTAAAGACAACCACAAAGCATTCTATAGCTATGTCAAGAATTTAAATGGGAACACTCAGATCTGCTCTGAGTTACAGCATAATGGCACTAAATATACAGAACCAACTGATATTGCCAATATCCTAGCAGATAGGTTCAGTGCTAACTTTACCCCCCTCTCACCCCCTAGAGGGCCCATCTCTATACAGGAAGAATGCAAAGTTCCTATAATCACGGCTGCACAGGTAAAAAATACACTCTCCAAAGCCAAGAACACAGCATCCATGGGACCTGACAATATCCCAGGCTGCATTCTACATGAACTACAGAATGAACTGGCACCCTACCTAAGTACCATGTTCAATCATAGCCTCACCTCAGGCTTTGTACCCACTGAATGGCGCACCGCGACAGTTATCCCACTCCACAAAGGGGGAGCCATGACGGACCCCGGGAACTACCGCCCCATTAGCCTGATGAGCCTGGTCTGCAAGGCCATGGAACATATAGGTTCATAGGTTCATAGGTTCATACTAGGCTATCTGCCCAAGGGCATTTATAAGCCTAGCCCATAGTTATTTGGCTTTCGCCACCCCTTTAGTTTGAATAAAACTATGCCTAATATTTTGCTGTGCCTCTGTCAAGCAGTGACACTGAAGTAATCCCTGGGGTATATCTGCGATCCCCCATCCATTGGTCAAGATTCCTCTTGAACAAGGCCAGCGAGGTGCTCTGCATCACATGTACTGGGATTTTGTTCCACAGCATAGGGAGTCTCTGGGTGATGAATCTGTCCCTCCAGCATGTTCTATTAATAACCGTGTCAAGGTTTAAGTCTCCCGCCCTTGTGGTTCTGAGGGATCTAGATTTTTTGAGTTGAAGCATATTCATCAAATCAGAGTTTGACATGGCCTTATATGTCAGGCACAGGTCACCTCTGAGCAAGCGGTATGAGACTGAATAGAGCTGGAGTTCTTTCAGTCGGGCAGCATAAGACATATTTTTGAGACCCTTTATCCTTTTGGTGAGGAACTTTTGGGGCCTTTCCAGCTGCTGCAGGTGTCTGGTCAGATACATTCCGAATGGGGCATTGTACTCAATCATAGGTCTAATGAGTGATGAGTACAGGGGGGGCGATGACCTCCCTTGATCTAGATGTGAATCCCTTCATGATCAGGTGGGCAATGTAGAAGGTTTTCCTAACTACTTTAGCAACATGAGTGTCAAACGAAAGGCTACTGTCAACCTGGGTCCCCAGATCCCTGATGACTTCTTCTGTGCTCAGTGGATTGCCACCTATATGGTAGCTAGGGGTAACCTTGTTTTTCCCGAAGGGTATGACTATGCATTTCTTGGCATTTAACTTTAGGCCATGGCTCTGGCACCAGTTATCCGTTTCTGTGAGGCCCTTCTGAAGGATATCTGTGTCAGATGTATTTTCGACTATGGCACCCAGTTTGCAGTCATCTGCAAACTTTGTCAGCCATAACCCTCCTGTGTTTGCTTGTACTTCAGAAAAGTAGATGCCGAACAAGAGTGGACCCAGGACTGAGCCCTGTGGGACACCACTTGTGACAGGCTTTGAGTCTGACATGGCTCCAGCAACTCTGACCCTGTGGGTTCTGTCACTTAGCCAGTTTGCAACCCATCTTGTGATGTATGGGTTTACATTCAAGCTGATGAGTTTTTTGATGATACCTGAGTGGGGTATTGTGTCGAAGGCCTTTGCTAGGTCAAGGTAGGCTGTATGGACTGCCTTTCCCTCATCAATGGCCTTGGTGACTGTCTCGAAAAAGTCAACCAATTTTAAAAGGCATGATCTGCCTTTGACAAAGCCAAACTGGGTTGGATCCAAAGTCTGCAAGTTCCCTATGTCTTTATTTATGAGTTCCATTATGATCCTCTCCATGGCTTTGCAGATAAGGCTTGTCAAGCTAATGGGACGGCAATTTCCAGGGTCGGTGGAGGCACCGCCCTTGTGAAGTGGGACCACAGTCACCGTGCGCCACTCCTTGGGTACGTATCCTGAGGTGAGGCTAAGATTAAACAGCTGTCCTAACTGCGGGTTTAATTCCTCATTGAGCTCATGGAGCACACAGCCGGGGACACCATCCGGTCCCATGGATGCTGTGTTTTTTGCTTTGGAGAGAGCAGTTCTCACCTGGGCGTTGGAGATGTTTGGGGGGCTACAATCCTCTGGTATAGATATCTCTCCTTTTGGGGGGGGGGGTTTGCACTGAACCTGTCAGCCAGTATGTTGGCAATGTGTGTAGGTTCAGTAATCTTCACATCATTTTGAACTAATTCTGAGCATATCTGGGAGTTTCCTCCTAGGTTTCTAACATAGCTAAAGAAGGCCTTATGATTGTCTTTGAATCCTTGGCGATTTTTCTCTCAAAATTTGCCTTGGATGATTTTATGAGAGCTCTTAGTTTTTTACTTATAATGATCAAAGGTGTCTTACCTTTCAAGGATTTTGCTCTATCTTGTAGTAGCTTCCTCCTTTTGTTGTAGAGCTTGTTTATGGCTGGGGTCCACCAGACTGGATGCTTGCCTTTGGTACAAAGAGTCTTAGTTTTGTTTGGGATTGCCTGATCCATGCAGTCCTGTAGGTGCTGGTAGAAGGCATTTGTAAGTGATTCAGCGGCTTGAGTAATGTTTACCACTGGCTCAGGGGCCTTAAAGGAGACCACACTAGTTTTTAGAAGTGTGAAGTCGGCTTTTGAGAAGTTTTTCACTGTGGTCTTTTTTGTTTCAGGTGAGGGCGGGATGAGGACCTCCAGCGAGATTAGTTTATGATCTGATCTCACCAGTGAGGGGTATACTTCCGGTGTTGAACATTGTGATCCCATGTTCGTGATGATGAGATCAAGTAAGTTTTCTCCTCTTGTGGGGATGGTGACTAGTTGTTCCATGGCATTTGAGTTTATGAACTCCAGGAACCTTTGGGCTAGAGTGTTTGGGCTTGAGTAGTGTTCCCAGTCTATATTAGGGTAGTTAAAGTCACCTAGTATGATGGTGTTTGGAGATACATTTATCCCTCCATTGTTTTCAGGAAGGCCATGTGAGGTTCCTGAGTTTGAGAGGGTGGCCTGTAACATGCTACAAATTGCAGAGCAGTCTTGCCTATGGTTAATTGCACCTGGATGGTCTCCGATGCATCGTGCGTTGCCACCAACCTTGAGGTGTGGGTGTCCTTTATGAATATGGACACCCCTCCTTTCTTGGTGTTGTCCGGATTTTGGGGCGGAACGCATGATATGAGGTGAAACCTGCTAGTGCTGGGGTGCTCTCAGGAGCCTTGAACCAGGTTTCTGTCACAGCACAGACATCGATGTTCTCCATACTGAGAAGGGCCTCGAGTGCGTGCATCTTGAGATTGAGACTTCTGGCATTGAGCAGCATTACTCTTAGTTTTTACTTTTTGTGTTCTAGGGTGGTAGGTTTAGAATTTGAGCCTTGCCTAAAAAGGCACTATGGGGGTGGCAAGAGCCTTTGCCAATATCTGGAAGCCTAGGGTGACAGGTGCAAGCCGTCCCTTGCGGCAGCGTGGCTTGTCCAGCATGTCATCCCAGGCAGACAGACATTGGATCCTTTGAATGACACCAGAATTTAAGCCAATTATTAAAGCTGATCATCTTATCACTGTATTGTGGCATCATTCTAGGTGAAGGTAGGATACTGCTCAAGGTCAGGGTCATACCTGCCTGGGCTACATAATCAGAGAGCTCCTCAATGTCTCTTTTCATGTAGTCCAAGGAGGTACGTCTCAGGTCGTTGACACCAGCGTGGACAATGACTGAGTCGTACTTGTACCTGCTGTTGAGAGACCTGAGTGCTTGTGTTATGTGGCGGATTCTAGCGCCCGACAGGCAGCTTACTGTGACCTTCTCCTTACTCAGTCTGGTGAGCGGACGTCAGTGTGTCTGACTATGGAGTCACCTATGACAAGTATGTTTGGTGTTGTATTTGGCCTTAAGGGCAGTGACTGCTTTGCACACTGATTTTGTTGTTTATGTGTTGTTTGTGTGGTGTATTGAGTTTGCAGTTGCTTGGGTGTCTGCTTTGGAGGCCTCTGCTGTTTAGGTAAATTTTACTCAGAGCCTCCGAGTATGTCTTAGTGTGTTTATGTGTTTGATTCAGTGGTGTGGTTGAGTTATGTGAGACTGGTATTGTGGTGTGTGTAGTTGCCTTCTCCTCCTGCCTGGTCTTGCCAGTCCTGAGTTGAGAGAGCTCAGCCTCCAGTCTGGCTAAATAGCTGCATCTCTCACAAGTGTTAGTGTTACATGGGAGGAGGAGATGGTTGTCCGTGTACATGAGGCAATTGTAACATTGTCTCAGAATTCCCAGATTCACCAAATGGGCAGGAGAGGACGCCAGCATCTGACCCTTCGACATGCTAGAAAGAATTATGAGTTGGTATGAGACAGAAAAGTAGTGGGCTTAGCAGCGAAGTGGGCACTCCTGGGCGGTTTTGCTAGTGAGAGATTTGTATAATATAGGAGTGCTTGACCTGCAAAGAGAATGCTTATAAGACAAGGGATATGCTTATAAGACAAGTGCTGAGCTTTTGAGAAGAAAAAGCTATTTGGAACAAGTGCTGCACTTTTAGTGTAGGTGTAAACTGTTTAGGTTCCTAACAGAGCAGTTCTAAGGGAAAAATTGAAGAACAGACTTTCTGGAGCCAGAAAGAGTTTAACCTTGTTTAACCGGCGCTGCCCGATGCTGCTCTAGTAGCAACTCCGCGCTAAATCGCGCTAAAGCACGTTAAAGCGTGCTTGATAGCAGGGGCTGGAAAGAAGCAGGAATAGACCCAAAAGGGAAAATAAAACTACAGTTTCAAGTCAGTAACCACTTCTACGGGGGGCAGGGAAGCTGCTCAATGTTAGTCACTGCCACTGAAGAACAGAGAGACCCTCCTTCAGCCCAAGCAAAAATGGCCTCACAGAAACTTTCAAACAGTTCAGGAACAGCAAGCCTGTAACTGAACTTTTTTAACTCTCAGAAAAGTGGGAAAAATGCAAGATTTTTTTTTTTTGTTTTGGTTTTTTACAGAGATAGCAGAGGTTCACAAGTAATATCAAGTTATAACAGTGCAGTAAATGACCCCACACAAGAGTGCTAGGTCAAGGACAGAAAATATGCAAGTTTTAAGAAAAAACAATTTAAAATTAAGTGCAAACAGGAAATTCAGCAAACAGCTTTTGGTTGTGCTCTAAATACAGCTACTAATACAGAAATCAAGTTTAACAAGCCAGAAAATGCTCAAGCTAGGCAGCTATGCAGAAAAACTTAGCAAATAAACAGAGAAAAATACTTAAAATCTCAAAAGTGGCTCCCTTCTTCTCTCAGCGTTTTTTCCTCTTGGAGGGTGCTTCACCAACAGCCAACAAGCCTGAAAAGACGCTCAAACCACGAGGCAACTAGGTTTTAAGAGAGGAAGATGAAGGAGTTATGGAAATGACCCCTAGTGGCCAATAAAACTACAGTTTCAAGTCAGTAACCACCTCTACGGGGGCAGGGAAGCTGCTCAATGTTAGTCACTGCCACAGAAGAACAGAGAGACCCTCCTTTAGCCCAAGCAAAAATGGCCTCACAGAAACTTTCAAACAGTTCAGGAACAGCAAGCCTGTAACTGAACTTTTTTAACTCTCAGAAAAGTGGGAAAAAAGCAAGATTTTTTTTTGTTTTGTTTTTACAGAGATAGCAGAGGTTCACAAGTAATATCAAGTTATAACAGTGCAGTAAATGACCCCACACAAGAGTGCTAGGTCAAGGACAGAAAATATGCAAGTTTTAAGAAAAAAACGATTTAAAATTAAGTGCAAACAGGAAATTCAGCAAACAAAGACATTGGTAATCTCCAAACTCTGGACCCTACTCAGTTTGGATTTGTAAAAGGCAGATCATGTCTCCTAAACCTGATTGACTTCTTTGAAGCAGTCACCAAAGCCATAGACGATGGTAAAATGGTTCACACAGCTTATCTAGATCTCGCCAAGGCTTTCGACACCATCCCCCACTCTGGAATTATAGATAAGCTCACTAAACTAGGTATAAATCCCTATGTCATAAGATGGGTTGCCAACTGGCTCACGGACAGAACCCACACTGTGAAAGTAGCGGATTCCAAATCCGACATCAGACCAGTGACAAGTGGAGTACCACAGGGTTCAGTCCTGGGTCCTCTCCTGTTTGGTATCTACTTCTCTGAAGTGCAGGCCAACACAGACGGTCTTTGGCTAACAAAGTTTGCAGATGACTGCAAACTAGGAACCATAATCGAAACTCCTAACGATGTGGACAAACTACAAAAGGGCCTAACTGAGACAGATTCCTGGTGTCAAAGCCATGGCCTGAAGCTCAATGCCAAAAAGTGTATTGTCATCCCCTTTGGTAAAAACTATGTACCCATGAACTACCACATAGCTGGTAGTCTACTTAATGCCGAAAATGTGATAAGAGACCTTGGGACACAGGTGGACAGTAGTCTCTCCTTTGATAATCACATCGCCACAGTGGTCAGGAAATCCTTCTACGTGGCTCATCTCATCACAAAAGGATTCTCATCCAGAAAAAAAGAGGTCATTGTTCCCCTCTACTCATCACTCATTAGACCCATTATAGAGTACAACGCCCCTTTTGGTATGTACCTCACAAGACATCTACAACAACTGGAAAGACCACAGAAATACCTCACAAAGAGGATTACTGGCCTCAAACAGATGCCCTATGAAGACCGTCTCAAAAAACTACAGCTTTACTCCATCGCATATCGCCTACCCAGGGGCGATCTCTGCCTAACATACAAAGCTATGTCAAACCCAGAGCTGTTGGACATGCTCCACTTAAAGAAATCCCAATCCCTCCAAGCTACACGCTCTAGGGACCTTAACCTTGTCACCACAATAAACAGAACATGCTGGAGGGATAGATTCCTGTCCCAGAGACTTCCCATACTCTGGAACAGAGCTCCTCATTAGCACTCTTCAAGAAAAATCTTGATGATTGGATGGGAAATGGGAAATTCACCCTGGGGATCACTTCTGTGGTTCTGCTCGACAGGGGCATAGGAAAATAATTTTCTTGGGTGGCGAAAGCCAGGGTACATTTTTTGGCTAGGCTTGTATGGGCCCTAGGGCCGATAGCCTAGTACCTACCTATGAACCTATGAATTTTCTGAATGGTATGAAGCCTGAAACTCACACATCTAGCATAAGAAATTATATGATCCCTACTTCCATACCAAGCAAAAACCATCCCCACATTAGATGGTGACTTCACTAAAAGCTGTACCCCAAAGGAGTTCTCTGTGCATACATCATATACTACAGAACATCCTCCATGGTTTATGTGCTGTATAAACCATGCATCTAAACAATTGCTAGTAGCAATATCTAACACTCCTGTTGGGGTCAGTAATACACTGAGTCATATTGCTTCACTACCCTGAGTATGGGTGAGCTGATAATAGCCACTCTCTAGTACAAAACATACACTGCCAGCAGTCAGGAAATCTCAAAAAGGTTTTCTTGTGTAGTCGAACACAAATAGCAGCAACCAAGAATTCAGCAATAAAATCCACTTTAATAGTAAAACTGGAAAACCATCGGATTGCGCGCTTTCATCCCCTGACTGGGGATTTCATCAGAATCAACACTTGTTTCATTTGAACCTTTTTAAACAATTCTGCCAATAAACTCATGTGTAAAATCATATAAAAAATGTTAAAACTGAAACGTTTTTCATCTTATTAATTTAATCAGAATATCTATTAAATTAAATTCAATGACTTATAGTCATAGACATAGTCATAGATATGCTGATTAAATTAACAAGATAAAAAACTTTTCAGTTTTAAAATTTTTTGTATGATTTTACACGAGTTTAGTGGTAGAAGTGTTTTTACTTGTTATTTATTATTAATTAATTAATTAATTTACGACATCATTTTATATGTGTTTAAATAAATTCAAATGAAATGAGTGTTGATTCTGATGAAATCCCTGGTCAGGGGATGAAAGCACTCAATCTGATGGTTTTCCAGTTTTACTATTAAAGTGGATTTTATTGCTGAATTCTTTGGTTGCTGCTATTTGTGTTCAACTACACAAGAAAACCTTTTTGAGATTTCCTGACTGCTGACAGTGTGTGTTTTGTACTAGTGGTTTTGGTCAACAGTGGTCGCTCTATTTTGTACAATTAAATAGCCACTTTCTCCCATAATCCTTTTCCCTGCTCCTCCAGCATCCTAGCTGCTAATCAAGACAGCCTAGGCTATAGTCAGAGCTTTCTCCTTCTATGCCACAAACTGAGGAATATCTTGCACTGTTTGAGAGTAGGATTTAAAAATCTGCTTAGAAAAAATGTAACAGTATTTCCATGTTTATAATGCCCTCATTTTTATTTTTAAGTGCATGTGGATGCAACTAAATGAGAGTAACAGGAGCAATATAAATCTTTTCTTTGTGCCATAACAGGATTGCAGCTTTGCTCCCCACCCCCAAATGAACAGTGCACATGTAAGTAATGCAGACAGCTAAAGGTGAAGTTTGTGGTAATCAAAACAAATATAAAAAACATTAAACAAACTATTCATAGTTACATGTCAGCATATACAAAATGTAGCTGATGAAATGTAGGCATTACCACTTAAAAAGCATTACTTCTCCGTGCAGATACATCCCAAAGTAACTCCTTTTCTTCTGTGTTCAACATTCAGCTCCCCTTCATTTTCCCTAGCTACACAGCTGCCAATGGTGTAGATTCAGGGCTGTCAACATGGTGAACATGCAAATGAGGTCTGGACTCATTAGAACTGGTGAATCCCAAAATTGCATCCGTGTAGGGATGTTAACATATTGCATGCACTTCCTTAGTGTTTGTGTTTATGAGAAAGCAACTGTGATTGCTTACATCAGGTGGCTGTGTCAGGTTAAACTTAAAAAGTGTTACAAGTAAGCAGAGCACAATTCACAGCTTCTGTTTCATTAACATCCAACCTCCTCTTCATTTGCTGGCAAATTGTGTTTTCTCTGTCAGGGTTTTAGTATTATTCAGTGAAAAAGTAAAGAAAAGAAAAGAAAAGGAAAAAAATCGAGAAATCGTTGAAGTGAAGAAAAGCAGTCTATGACATACACAGAAGAACACGTTAGCACATAGGAGATATGTCTACATAGGTCTGGATTTCAAATCTCACTCCACTGCACCTTCAGAAAAAGGATAGATGCCTTAACCCTCTTTGCCCCACAAACAGATTTGCAACAAAGAACTGAAGTCATTCTTGTACTCAATCAACTGCAACATAATGCACAATAATATTAAACTACAAACTGTTGCTTTCACATTTAGTATTATATTTGGACATAGTGCACTTAGTGATCACATACCCTGTTATGATTATTGTTTGCAAATATACAGCTCTGTCTTACCTTGCTGTGTTTCCTGGTCACTCATCAGTTATCTGGCCAGTACTTTGCGACATGCAGTCTGTACTCCATGCTATATCATTGGCCTTAAAATATGTGATGATATTAACTGGTAATAATATGATATGCATTTGACAACACTGAAGGGCAGGTTGGATGGCACAAACAAGCATAGAGTGCTCTTTTTTGGGGGGGTGAGGGGGGTGGAGCAAAAGTGAGTTACTGTTATGGCACATGCAAGGGAAGAACTGTTCTGTTGAGGGAGGGGTAAACACAGCTGAGCTACTGTCATGGCACATACAAGCATACACTGTTCTTTTGTGGCAAGCAGAGGTGAGGTACTGTGATGGCATAAATAAGAATGGACTGTTCTTTTGGGGGGGCAAAGATGAGTTACTGTTATGACACCAGCAAGAATGGACTGTTCTTTCAGGAGGGGGGAGCAAACGTGATTTACTGTTATGGCACAAACAAGGATATGTTGCTCTTGTTACTCTCCTTGTTTTGCATCCTGTGTGTTGTTAGTATTTCCTATCTCTAGACTGTTTTATGTCTCTCCAGTGAGTAATACTGACTAGCTACCTTTTCTATTTTATTTGTAGTTATGTGATACTTATGTGTATTATATGTCTGTTGTCTTTTAGGATACTTACAAGTATGTCACTCAGGCAGGTCAATTCATGGAGATCACCCCTTCACTGATTCTGAAAATCAAGATATAGTTGAGTTTTTCCAATATGTATTTTTCTCCTGGAAAGGTGACAGAGAGATATGGCCTCTATGACATGAATATTACAGCAGATTGTTCATGATGTCACTGTCATGGGTGGCCATGGCAGAACACAAGAACAGGTGTGCCACAGGGCCACTGACATGATAACATCTGCAAGGAGGTGAGCAGCTGCAGTGGGCTATGACCAAATGGTTACCAGGGAGGGCCTGCAAGGGAACTACCACTAACTCCCAATGAAGACTTCCTTGACAATCTGAGAGATCCAGACAGCTGCCAGGAGAGTGCAGTATAGCATGTCCTGGATGTGGACACTCACCTTCCATGACATTAACCACATTCCAGGAGTAGCTTCCAGTAAACCAATCGAAATAATAGGTTAATTCTATATCGGCATGTCTTGTTTTTTTTGGGGGGGGGGGTGGGTGATTGAAGATTGCTGCAATTATACCCTTAGTTTGGAGTTGTCAACCACTTTCTTGTTCAAAGTACCGTTAATGCACATACTGTGTTACTGTTAATTGTGATGATTTTGCCCTTATGACGAGACAACAAGAAAACCTTCGCCCAGATGGCAAATGCAAAGGCCCAAACAGACAAAGAACATCAAATGAATGGCCAGCACCAAATGGGGAAATAACCACCTTTTACTATAGACAGACTGGTTTCGGCCTAAAAGAGCGTTTTTCAATGTAAAAAAGAAATGGGTCAAGGCTACCCATTTATAAATACCTGGAGCACCACAAAATAACCAATGACATACATAAGCTCATTAATAATTCATTAAATTCACAAGAGCTACTTGAATAATTTTTAAAGCCAGCACCATCCACCAAAAATAAATAACCCTGTCAAAACAAGTATACATACAAAAAGCAAAATTGAGGCATAAAACAAACAAGAGTTTTTTTTACAGATGTTCCTTTAGGCATGGTGGGAATAATCCACCAAGTCTAATTATCCAGCCTTTTTCCTTCCTAGTTAACATCTCATGCCATCTGGCTTTAATGAATTTGTGTCCACCTACTTTGTCAATGATAGTAAAATGAAAACAAGCAGTACTGTGCACAAGAGTTTGCTTATATAGAGCATTGGTAATGACTTTATTCCTCATATTGCTAAGATGTTCAGAAATGTGTAGCTTAATTGGTTTGGACGTTTGTCCAATATAAAACACAGAGCGATTACAAATGGCCAAATAAACAACCCAGTCACTACTACAATTAGTCAAAGATTTAATTTCAAAAATCCGCAGTGTATTCTTACTACTGAACTCATTGGTTTTTACCACATGTTTACAGAAATTGCAATGACCACAAGGGAAACATCCCATCAGAGTAGTACCATGAAAAGTATGTTGGGACTTAATATTGGGCAAAAAAGTCAAAGTGTTGGTGAGATGCCACACAAGAGGATTGATAAGGGTGCTCAGAGGGGGGGGGGGCTTCTCCCACCTGGTGCAGGTGTCACTTCCTGTGCCTCTCAATGTATGTTTAGGGCCATCATGGAGGCACAGGCATTTTCTCATAGGTGCTCCAGACAAATTCTCAGGGTTGTGGATGTGGATGTGGCACAGTTTGACATGCATGATTGTCACAACAATTCACTGGAATGGATGAATTACACGAAGGAAGGAGGGCTGTCTGTGATGTACCGAGGGGTGTGAGTCATGGAACGCGCAGTGTCTGTGATGGAACATCTGCTGAGAGGGGAAAGGCATCCTCATGGGCGTAGGTCAGGCACATCCTCTGCTTTCAACCAAAGTTGCAGTTTCCAATTACTCTCCCATAGTAGCAGTAGTTCCACTGCTCTGTCATTGAGTTTGATGCCCACAGCCAGACATGACAGGCCATGGGGTCATGGTCCTGGGTGTCCCCATGAAAGGAGGTCATCCAGCACACATCAGTCATATTCAAATGCACCTCCTGGCAGATCCAGTCCTCATGGTTAGGGATGACAGTGATGAAATACCACCTCTACAATGCATGGCTGACACCTGTCTGTCAGACAAGGAAGTAGAGCTAGCATAGCGCTTGGCTGTGTTCATGCAGACACTCATTCACCAATTTCACCTGGGCAACCCCTACAGACAAACACAAGCATTACTCAGTTTTTCTCACTGGTCATTTGTTGTTTTACCTCAATGTCTGTGTTTTTTTCCTGCTTACTCACATGCACTCACTGAACGTTTGTGTCAGCCTAGGCTTCCTGCCCCCACCCCCCGCAACACCCTGTGCAAGTGATGATAACTGTGCCATATCACTGTTTGCTATCATTTGGATTCAAGATACAAAAGCTGTGTCTGATGCTCAGGGTGTGTAGCTAACTTAGTGCTTAGTATATTTGCATTTGTGTTGTTGAACTGCTCAGTGTACCAGAGCTGTTATTTTTTTGTTTATTTTTATAATAATGTGTTTGGTTAACAGCCCGTGGCCGTTTATGGGTTTTCCAGTTCTGGTACACCAAACAGCATTACAGTGGGCCAAATTCACGAAGGCTTGCACGGAGTCTAAGAGTAGTGTAAGACTCCAGACAGCCAATATGTCTGCTGAGCGATCCAGGAACAACCAGCAGGGGCGTGCATGAGAGCTCCTAAAATGACTCTTGCACGGACAGTGTTAGGTTATGCAAATTACCTCATTTGCTGCTGAAAGCTATGCAAATGAGGTAAATTTGCGATACAGGAAACACTAACCTGTCCGAGTAAGAGTAGTGTTATTTCCAGAAATGTACTCGGTTGGTAACTGAGTACCGTTCTGCAAATAGCAAAATGGAGCAATGACAGCTCCAAATAAAGGATGCATCCAGTTGAGGAAGCATGCCAATGGCCAAATATAAGGCCATTGTCATTTATATGTGTTGCAAAATAATAAAAAATAATTTTTCCCCCATCCCCGATGTTTAAGCATAGCGCAGCCTCGCGCAAACGTGCTGCGCTCTAAAAACCAAAATAAATAAATAAATAAATAAAAGCCAAAAATAGGCATTTTATTACAAATATCCATCTGCCATGCAAGTGAATGGCAGGCTAAAGACAACATGGCTACTGAGTAGTGGTTGCTAAGAGGAGAAGCTCAGTGTGAGAGATGTAACCAAGCATTAGTAGGCAATCCTATGCAAATGAGTATAAGGATAGTGAATTCCAATTTTCCCTGCCATGTGAACCATGTTCCTAGAGTGTAAGAGTAGGATTAATGGAGTATCAGAGTAGTAGATAGGTGACATCATGAGGGGCGGTATGTATCAAAGACTGTAAGCTTATTGGAGCAGAGTGGCATGTGTTTGCTGTGAGTGACTCAGGACTGGAAGAGGTGTGTCTACAGTTGTCTGAACTGAAACCCAGAAACCGAAGGCGTGTGCTGTGGCTACAACCAAAGTTTCTTGCAAAGATGTTTACACTGTATGCGTGCATGTGTGCGCCTGTAAACCCGTGTAAGCCTGTGTGTGCGTGTGTGAGCCTGTGTAAGCCTGTATATGGCAGTGAAAGCCTGTGGGTGTGGATGTACACCCTCCTAAGCCTGTGTAAGCCTGTGTAAGGCTGTATGCACGCGTGTGTGCGTGTTTGCATTTGTTTGCGCGGCGCCGCCCCCTGTGGAAACAGAAAAGGGAAAAGGAAGGAAAAGTAGTAGTAGGAAGTTAACCAAGGACAACTAGCAGAGCTGCCAGGTGAAATCAATCAGAATCAGCCAATTACACAGGCAGAACACTAGCCCAGCCCAGCCCAGCACTTAAACACAACATTCCCCTATGTTTTACTCAGAAACACTGCAACACTGCAGTATACAAAGAGAAGTGAAAACTTAAAAAGCTTAACTGAGACAAAAAAATGTTAAGGGCTGCCATTGCTATTATAAGGCAACATGTGCAAGATGCTGAGGGTGGTGCCATTGTGGATGTTGCTGAGCAACCCACAGTGAGGAGACGGAGAAGAGTGTACAGATCCAGGGTAACCTACCAGGGGCTACATGAGCTGGAGATTGTGGAGCGCTATAGAATGGACAGAGAGCTCCTGCAGCAAATTGTTGAGCTGTGCAGACCACGCCTCACACACAGAACCAACAGAGGGGAACCCATCCCAGTGGAAACCAAGGTATGTGTTGGCCTAAGAATACTAGCAATAGGTACCTTCCAGAGTCCAACTGGTGATATGATGGGGATTTCACAGGCATCAGCATCCAGGGTACTGCACCAGTTCCTGAATGCCATGTCAGCATATGTCGGTGATCATGTATATTTCCCCAATTCCCGTGAGGTATTGGCCAGCAATATGCGTCTCTTCCAGCAAATAGCGGAATACCCTGAGGTAGTGGGTGCAATTGACTGCACGCACATACACATCAAAGCACCAGCCGGTGAGTGGGGTAGGGCCTACATCAACCGCAAGGGCTTCCACTCCATCAACTGCCAGGTCATGTGCGATGCCCAGGGCATAATACTGAATGTGTGTGCTGGCTGCCCTGGAAGCTACCACGATTCCCATATCTGGCATCTGATGCAGCTGTACCAGACATTTGCCAATGGGGACATCCCACATGGTCACCTAGTGGGGGGTGCTGGATACGCACTGGCACCGTGGCTGATGACACCCATCAGAAATGCACACACACCTGAACAAGAACTGCATAATGAGGCACATGCACGAACACAAAATGTAATTGAGTGTGTGTTTGGGATGCTCAAGTCACAGTTCCGGTGCCTGGACACATTCGGTGGAGCCTTGCAGTACTCACCAACTACATGTACCCAAATTGTCATGGTATGTGCCATGCTACACAATATGATCCTGCGAAAACAGCTGCAGCAGGAACAGCATGGGGCAGGGCCAAACAGCCCCCCACCATTGCCAAGGCCTGCACAGGCACAGCGTGACTCAGAGGAGAAACAACCTGACCCTGCCCCAGTAGGCAGAAGGAGGCGTGCCCAGTATGCCTTGGCCTTGGCAAAGAGGCAAAGCATAGCACATACACTGGCTCAGTAGGAACCCTGGAAATGATACCTCTCTCTGACTCGCACATAAAATAAAAGGGATGCCTAACTTGACACTACCTGTTTCCAAACATGTATAGGGAGTGTAGTATGTGCATCTGACATAGGCTGCCCTGCAGCACCACCGGAGGCATGATTGCCATGTTTTAAGCAATATAAAGCAGTGCTAAGCAGCATTTACCAATATTTAGTATATGTAAACAAAAGTGCCCATGCTAACTAGCGCAATGTTGGGCAATGTTGAGCAATGTTGGCCAAGGTTGGGCAAAGTCGTGCAAAGTTGAGCAAAGTCAGGTAAACATGCTCATATTTGCTTTACTGTTCCTTAAGCAGTCTGCTCTGCCCAGCATGAAAATAAAAAGCAGTGACAGGGCTCGAACCCAGAATACTGTGTACTATAGTCATAGTACTGAACCACTAAGCCATGATAGCATTTCAGTGGTGCAGACACAGCAGGACAATTGTACAGTAATGCAAACACAAAGAAATGCTGTATCATGTCCCTAAAGAGGCATATGGGTAACCTCCCCTACAGGCCTATGCAGACAGAGAACATCAGACCAGGTGGTGTGATGTGGGTAGTGTAGGCTATGAAGTCGCAATCTAATATACGTGAAATTGGACACTAGGATCTGTAGCACAGTAGTATGTCTCAAGCCAGTACGATAGGCAACAGTACAGACTGAAATGGTGTACGTTACATAGCAATGCAGGCATAGCAAATGTGTATAAGTGTCAGGTGAAAGCCTCATCCTATGTACACCCACAGTAACAATCAAGTGTGCTCCTGGGTAGAAATGTACAAAGAATAGCTGTCCCTCCTGTATGTAGTAATGTTGATAAGTCTATGCAAAGTGTCTCATGGAAGCCCTGCAGGCACAGCATGATCCCTGTTTATCTATGACACAAAAGTGAGCCCAGTTGTAAAGATACAGCTTGACTTTCCATACACATATAGTATAAATGTCTATACTGGGCATGCTCACACACTCCAACAAATGTAGTGGATTTCATTCATCATCACACTGAAAGGTCATACTGGGCATGCTCACACACTTAGAAAACAAAGCAAATGTCAGGCAACAACATACTGAAAGTTCATACTGGGCATGCTCACATACTTATGCCAAATACGGAGGTGATAATAAGGGATCTATGGACAAATGTGGATAGACATCTCTACTTCCAGAAACACATTCACAAAGTTGTCATAATATCATGCTATGTGTTCACATAAACTGCCAAGGTCTGTGCATGTAGGTCAAAGGAGGTTCCCAGTACTCATCAGTCATCAGACCCATCAGAGAGTACCACAACACACTTGTGATGAATCAGACTAGGCACATTCAACAGCCAGAAAGACCACTGAAGTACCCTAACAAGAGGATTACTGGCCTCAAACAGTTGCCCCATGCAACAAGACTGAATGTAACCCAATCTGTACTCTGTTGCATACTGTCTACTCAGGAGATCTCTGCCCAACAGACAGGTCCATGTCATGGCTACACTCAGATCTGTACTGAGTTACAGCTCAATGGCACTAAATATACAGACCCAACTGATATTGCCAACATCCTGGCAGATAGGATCAATGTTAACTGTACCCCCCTCTCACCCATGAAAGAGCACACCTCTATAATGGAAGACTGCAAAGTTGCTGTCATCGCGGCGGCACATGTAAAAAACACTCTCCAAAGCCAGTATCATAGCAGCCATGGGACCAGATAATTCACAGGCTGTGTTCCACACAAACCACAGAACTAACAGGCACCACACTGACACACTGACGTACCATGTGCAGTCATAGCCTCACTTCATGCTTTGTGCCTGTTGAATGGTGCACAGTGACGGTTATCCCACTACACAAGGGTGGAGACACCACGGACCCTAGGAACTAGCACCCCATCAGCCTGACGAGCCCGCTCTTCAAAGCCATGGAATGTATCATCATACAACATATAAACAATTACATTTGTAATCCCCAAACCCTGGACCACAACCATGTTGGGTTTGTAAAATGCAGATCATGTCACCTAAACCTGATAGATGACATTGAAGCAGTCAACAGAACCGTTGACAAGGGTAAGGTGGTTCACACAGCCTATGTTGATCCTGCCATGGCTTACAACACCACCCACACTCTGGAAATATAGATAAACCCACTAAACTAGGTATAAATTGCTATGTCACAAGATGTGTTGCCAACAGGCTTACTGACAGAACACACTGTGAAAGTAGCAGACTCCAAGTATGACTTTGGACCAGTGATGAGTGCAGTACCACAAGGTCCAGTCCTGTGTCTTGTCCTGTTTAGTATCTACTTCCCTGAAATAAACCTTAACATGGAAGGTCTGTGGCTACAAAAGTTACCAGAGGACTGCAAACTAGGAGCCATAATTGTAAACACTAAAGATGTGGACATCCTACAAAAGGGGCTCACTGAAACAGATGGCTGTCGTAAAAGTCATGGGCTCTAGCTCAATGGCAAAAGGTGCATTGTCATCTCCTTTGTTCATACCTCTGTAGCCAAGAACTACAACATAGGCAGTAGTATACATAACACTGAAAGTGTGACAAGGGACCTTGGGTCACAGGTGTACACTGGACACAAGTGTGATAATCACATCCCCACAGTAGTCAGGAAACCTTACTATGTGGCAAACCTCATCACAAAATGTGTCTCGTGCAGGAAAGAAGAGGACATTGTTCCCCACTACTCATCACTCCCTAGAACTATAATAGAGTACAATGCCACTTTTGCAATGCACCTCACAAGACAACTACAACAACTGTAAAGCCTGCAGCAATACCTCACAAAGAACATTAGCAGCCAGAAATACATGTCATACACAGACCATCTCAAAATGCTCCATCTGTACTCCCTTGCATATCACCTACTCAGATGCGTTAACTGCCTCACATACAAAGCTATGTCAAACATAAAGCTGTTGGACATGCTCCACATAAAACACTCACAATACCTCTGACCATCGGACCCCAAACCATGAGTGAAATACAAAAGGAAGGGGTGTAACCATTTACCGTATGGATATCCACACCTTCAGGTTAGTGGCACAGCATGAGGCCTTGGAGACCATGCAAATGCAACTAACATTGGGCAAAGCTGCTCATCAGATTGTAGCCTGCTACAGATCACCTACCTTCTCACAGGAACCTCACTCAGTATTCCTGAGAACAGTGGAAAATATAGAGGTCCTATCAAACACCATTATAGGAGGTGACTACAACTACCCAAACAGTGAGTGGGAGAATTACTTGTGTACACCGTCCTTTGCCCAATGTTTCCTAGAGATTAAAAGCTCTAACACCCTGGAACAGCTGGTCACCATGCCCACTAGAGGTGACACCATACTGGACATGATCATCACCAACATGGGGTACCAGTGTTCCACAACAGAGATAAAGCCCTCGCTGGTAATATCAGATCATAAAGTAATCACACTGGACATCCACATCCCGCCCCCTCACCCAGTCAATGAAACCACCATGAAGACATTTTCAAAAGCAAACTGCACACGTCCCAAGACAAAAGTGGAAAGTTCAAAAGACCTCTTGCTGTAGGATAATGGTATACAATCTGCCAAATTAGTTACAAGTGAATCCTATGTGCATCTACAGGGATGCATGGATCGAGACATCACAAATAAAACCAAGATGCACTTCTCCAAAAATAAGAAAACAATCTGGTGGTCATTGCCCATAAATAAGCTAGACAACAAAAGGAGGAAACTAACACCTGATAAAGCCAACTTCACTAAAGGAAAGGCATCACTGATCATTCTAAGGGAGAAGCAATGATCACTCATAAAATAATTCAAGGATACTTTCAAAAGACAAATTGCCAAGGACTGTAAGAATGACAAGCACAAAGCCTGTGGTAGCTATACCACACATGTAGGTGTCAACTTCCAAATATGCTGTCAGCTACTGACAAATGGCAAGGAATACAAAGACCCAACTTTCATTGCCCACATCCTGGGGGACAAGTTCAGTGCAAATTTCCCCCCATCACCCCCAAAAGGACCTGTGTCCATCACAGAAGGATGCAGAGCCCCAGATGTCATGGACATGCAGGTAAGGACAGCCCTCTCCAAAGCCAAGAACACAGCATCAATGGGACTGGATGGTGTACTAGGCTGCATCTCACACTAGTCCCAAAAGGAAACACACCCTCACCTACATTCACTGGCCAGACTCAATCGCACCACAGGGTATGTACCCAAAGAATGGCATACACCAACAGTCATCCAGCCCCACAAAGGGGGTGCCACAACAGAACCTGGAAACCATTGCCCTATATGTCTACTCAGCCAGTTGTCATGGAACCCATAAACAGTGACATTGGGGACCTCCAGACACTGGACTCTACACATCCCAACCTTGTTAAAGGCAGACCCTGCCTCCTAAAAATAGTTGACTTACTACAAACAGTTACCAAGGACATAGATGGAGGTGAAAGTAGTCCATACAGCCCACCTGGACCTCACTAAGGACTTTTTACACCATTCCCCACTCTGTCATCATGGACATGCTTACCAGCCTGAACATCAACATCTATGGCACAGGATATGTGGCCAAGTGGCTCACAGATCAAACACACATGTTCAGAGTTGCGGGTGCCATGTCAGACTCTAAGACAGTCACAGATGGCATCCCACAGGTCCTGGCCCTGAGACCCCACCTGTTCAGTAGACACTGCTCAGAGGTACAGGCAAGCATGGGAGGAGTATGGCTGAACAGGTTTGCAGATGACTGCTAACTGTGGTCCATAATCGACACTATGGATGACAAACACATGCTCCAGAAGGGGCTTACAGAGACAGATATCTAGTGTCAAAACAATGCCCACAGAAGAATGGCAAAACATGCATAGTCATCCCCTTTGGCTAAAACAAAGTGCAAACAAATTACCACATAGGTGGTACTCCAGTATGTATGGAGAAAGTCATGAAGGCCCTGGGGACACAGTTAGATAGTACACTCTTCTTTGATGATCACATGGCCAAAGTGTTTACACATTCCTTCTATGTAGCCCACCCAATGTCACCTAATGTAACCCACTTTGTCTAGTCTGATGATGTCACCAACCTACAAATATACCTGTGGAAAGTTGAATACACAGTAATGTGTATAGCGCATTGTAAAAATGTGTACTTCTGTAGTGTCATAAACCAGGTAGTTAGGGGTTTGAATCCTGCACTTGACAAGTGTGTGATCTCCTTGGGAGGAGCAACCTTTTTGGAGAGTACACATACACCTTAAAAGTGGTATGCTAATCTTTGTCAGGTCTGATGATGTCACCATCCTTCAAACATACCTGTGGAAAAGAAAACTCATAGTGATGTGTATAGCGCATCGCATAAATGCATAACCCTGTAATATCATAAACCAGTTAGGTAGGGGTTTGAATCCTGCCCATGACACTGGTGTGTTTGTGTGTAATAACCTTGGAGAGGAGAAACATTAGTAGAACACCTTACAAGTGTATACTTATCTTTGTCATGTCTGATGATGTCACCATCTTATAAATATACCTGTGGAAAAAAGACATCCCAATAATGTCTATAGCAGGCCGTGTCAATGTGTACTGCTCTAGTATCATGAAGTAGTTAGGTAGGGGTTTGAATCCTGCACTCTGTGAGTGTGTGTGCTCTATGTGTGTGGCACTGTTGGTCAATGTGCAGTGGGTTTTGCTTTTACTACAAAGTCACCCTGTGCCTCAGCACCATGGTAACCTGTTCCTGCATCGATGTTACAGATGATAGGAGGTGGCACAGGTTTCATCATATGCACAGGGTGTGTTGTTGGTTTGCCAGAGGCCTACAGTGAGCCATCCAATCGACATGTATGTGTGTGTGTGAGAGGCAAGAGTACTGCTATGTGCCAATGTTGATGTAATGTGTGCGGGTATGTGTTAGCCCTAGGTGTCTGGTTCCTGTGGGTGTGTGTCTGCATGCACACAGTTCCACCATGTGGATGCCATATACGGGTGTTTGTGGGACAGCCACAGACTGTACCTGCCAGGCTTTACAGATCACCGTCTCTGGCCACGGATACGGTACCTGCGCCTGGCAGGGGTGCTACTGACACTATCAGGTACTAAGCCAGACTGGGTACTATCCCCAGAGGTAGATGGATGTACACTGGACCCAGGTCCCTGTTGGGACTGTCCAGAGCCACGTGCACATGGTCTTCTAGGACGTTCTATCGACAGCCCACCCCCAACATTGCTGGGGCTGGTACTGGCACTACGGGAGCGGCTCTGACTTGTGGGATGTCCATGGCGACTGCCAGCTGCTGATGTTGCTGGCATATGTCCACGTCGACGAATCAACTGTCCCACACTGTCCTGACACATGGACATGACATTGCGGAGGACATCTAATGTCTCTCCCCAACATCTATCTGTGACCTCAGTGTAATGATGGATGGCAACTGCTAGGTCACAGATACTGTCAATTACGGTGGTGTTATGTGGCCCTCTGTGCCCTTAGTCCCTGTCTGGTGTACGGTTCCATACGTGTCTGTGCTTCCATGACAGCCTGGAACATGCATGATGTTGTCAGAACTATGGCACATCTGCCAGTGGCATGATGAGCAGCAGTGCTCCGGCGAGAACCCCTGAACATCTGCCTATGTGGTACCCTTCCAGACATCTGGGTATGGCTGCTGTGTTGGGATGCATGTGCCATGGATTCCACACTGTTCTGGCCAATGCTGACTGTATGCTGTCCCTCAGCTAAGGGCATTGGTGATGGATGTATTGGCAGTATGACTGTGTGCATGGATGGGGTGGACACTTGTGTACTGTTGATTGGCGACCCAATGACAGACCCTGGCAAACATGCCTGTGCCTCAACACACCTATCATCATCATCACTATTTTGCTCAGTGACATTGGCTTCCCCGCTGCATTGAACCAGCCCAAAATCAGCACCTGTGAGAGGAAGATAGGAAACACACTTTACGACCTGTACATGATGTCGGCACACATACACATATGCACACATGAACACATGCACACATGCACACATGCACACATGAACGCATGCACACATGCACACATGAACACACGCACACATGCACATATGAACACATGCACACATGAACACCTGCACACATGAACACATGCACATATGCACACATGAACACATGCACACATGAACCCATGCACACATGCACACATGGACACATGAACACATGCACACATGCACACATGAACACATGAACACATGCACACATGCACACATGAACACATGCACACATGCACACATGCACACAAATGCACTACTCACTAAAACAGACAGACACACACACACACACACACACACACACACACACACACACACACACACACACACACACACACACACACACACACACAGGGTACAGTATCACAAGGCAAACAGTTATATCACACGTGTCAGCATGCAGGACGTGTGTTGCTCAACAGCATGCAGTGCGGGTGTAGACAGCCCTTGCTAATAACAGTATACATGGCTTTGATGCATGTGTGTGGTTGTTCAGTGATTGGCCTCACCCTGGAACGCAATGTGTACATGGACACAACATTGCTGTGCAAGTCTTAAAAGCTCTGCAATGTCTTGTGCACCATCACTCACAGGTATACATACCATGGCTGGATGTGTATCTGTGTGTCACATAGATATCCATTTCTAATTAGTGGGTCTGTGTCTTTAGCAGATGATTGTGGACACAGGTTTAGCACATGCATGCTATGTATACACACAGGATGAGTGGTGCATATATACCTGATGGAATATCATTGCTCAACATAGTCATTGTACAGTGGTTATGGTGAGTGTAGGACATATTGTGGACATGCCAGTGCCAGCCATGACATGGCATGCTACAACACAACTGCAACGTTAAACTTCACACATACACAGTGTGTGTCATGTGACCTATACACTCAATAGCATTACATGACATATATGCGTCACTTTGTCCAAATGGTGATTGCTATGCATAACATGTATTGCTGCATATGTTTGCACACACACAACATTGAGGTGCATAGCAGTTAATGCTATCTGTGGTACTGTGGTCACTGTAACTGGATGGGGTGTAGTACCATGAGCCATCATCATGCAGCATCATGTGGTCACTCAAGGCTACTAAGGTGTGCCAGACCAGCACATACTATGTTGTACTGGAACTGCAGTACCATGGCTACATTCACCATTTCACAGACACTTGTTACATGGGTATGTAAGGTGCCCAATAGGGAGCATTGCCTAACATGAATGTTTTGCGTGTTGGAGAGTGTCGCACTCCCCCATGATAAGCCTCTACCCCTTAGGTATATTATGTGTGCTGTGTGGATGGCATTTGGGATACTGGAGTGTGACCTTACAGTGTGTGTCTGAATATGCCATGTGTAGCATATTAACATGTACTGCGTATGACGGAGTTGTGTATGTCATGTGCATGTGTATCGACTGCCTATCCTATGTCCGCTATAGTGTAGCCACAATTGTTTGGGATGCTCTGTGTATTGCATGTGTTTGAGGCAGCCACTCATGTTACTGAGATGTGCATAGTCTCACAGCAAACATGCACAGCATGCATTATGCATAGGTGTGTTACATGTGTACATGGTCTACACCTCACCTATGACATGCACATTTAATTAGCATTATTAAATGTAGAACACACTTACCAGCATGGGTCTGCTGCCTTGCTGTCACAGTGGCAACAACTGTGGCATTGCTACTGTGGCTTTGCAATTTTACACTAGCACAATGGTTGATGGTAACAGGCCTACACATCATGTTCCACATCTTCTAACTACACAGTACACATCTCACATATGCATGATCTAACAATAGAGGTAACAGTAGTCTACAGATATGCCAACTTACCTGCATGCTCCATGTGAACTTGCTGGGGGGCTCCGGCCTCCATGATGATGCATGTGTGCTGTTGTTGTTGTTGTTGGCTGGGAGCCCCCAGGCTCTGGAGCAGCTCCTCCACTCTGGTGAGGGGGGGTGGCAAAACCACCACCTGTGGCAAGCTGTTGCCTATGGATATCAGACGCACTCTGCCGGACATGTCTAAGTAAATCACTGCAGTGATGTCGTACCTGCTCATAAGTCTGGTTATTCATGCCTATGTCATTTATCCTACAGACAACATCTTGCCGCAGCGCAGTCCACTCATGCTGGTACTGGCTGGTTCTTGAAAATAGCAGGTTGTACTGTTTGATGAGACAGGTGGTTAGTATCTCATCCTCTGCATGGCTGTATGCAGGATTGCGATGGTGGGACATGGCCCTGGAAGACAAGAAAACAATATGTCTGAGCAAGTCATGTGGCACACTTAACATTCTACAGTACAGATATCACTGAACTGCCATAAATAGCAAACTATTGTCTGTCAGAGGATACACACTTTCAATACCACATATCAGTGCTCAACCCACAACTGCCTGACACTGCCTGATATGCTCTATACATTAAAACATTTTCGGCACAACAACAAAGATAAACCACTATGTAAGACTATGCAACAGTACGTGGCACACTGTATGCGACACAATGCACCACCTATTTATAGTAGGTATATATCCAGCTAATGCATAATGAAATATGTAATCCATTGCAATGATTGTAAAGTCCAGTTACAGTATTACCAGTATACCACACTAGTTGTTAATGGAAAACCCCTGCCTACAATATGTGCACATTCGTGAATATAGGAGGTATACTGCTGTACTAGACTATACATGTTGCTAGATACCTACTTATATCCTGTAAAACACATATGACTAGGGCATGTTACAGGCATACCCACACACACATCAGACATACATACAGGACACAGAGGTATGGCAACCCAGATGAGCTTTACGTGTGTACCATACAGTACTGTGTGTCAGTACTTACAAACTCTTATGCCTGAGGTATGTAATCTGTGAGGACTACAGGGAACACACAGAACAGTGTTTCCAAGCAATGTGGACATACACCATACTGTGCTGTTTAGGTCTACAGCTTCAGGTAGTACTACAGTTCATACAGGGGTTTGATTCACCAGCAGTACCAATCAGTGAGCATACATGTACTGCTTTATCCTCCAATAGCACACCCCAGTTAACACAAAGGGACTACAACGGACCGTATGCCATACTGCTTTTTCTGGTTAGCAATAGCATACACATCTTTTGCTGGGATCAGAGCTAGGACACATAATACCATGACAGAAACAATTTCCCACTAAGCTATCCCACATATACACAACTGTGACACATTCACCAACACATTCACCATCACACTCAGTCAACCTCACATAGCAATTATTGCAACAAGTACATGTGGATGTGTATTGGTTCATAGGTAGGTTATAGGCTATTGGCCCTAGGGCCTATAGAAGCCTAGACAGATGGTACCCTGGCCTTTGACACCCAAGTAATTTAGTTCCATGTGTCCCTGTCAAGCAGAGCCACAGAGGTGATTCCCGGGGTACAATTCCTATCTAACATCCAATCATCAAGACTATTCATGACGGGTGTTACTGAGGAGCTTTGTTTGCTATTGCTAGGTAGTTTGTTCCACAGTATGGGGTGTCTCTGAGATAGGAATCTATCCCTCCAGCATGTTCTGTCTATTGTGGTGAAAAGGTTTAGGTCCGTAAAGTGTGTAGCTCATAGGGATAGTGATCTCTTTACGTGGAGCATGTCCAACAGCTCTGGCTTTGACATAGCTTTGTATATTAAGCAGGGGTCACCTCTGGGTTGCCGGTATGCAACACAGTGTAACTGTGGTTTGGTGAGATGGTATGCATAGGGCACCTGTTTGAGGACAGTATTACTCTTTGTGAGATATGCCTGTGGCCTTTCCAGTTGCTGTAGATGTCTTGTGAGGTACATACCAGAAGGGGCATTGTACTCTATAATGGGTTTTGTGAGTGATGAGTAGAGGGGAACACTGACCTCTTTTTCCCTGGATGACACAGCTTTTGTGATGAGGTGTGCCATGTAGACAGATTACATGACTAGTGTGGCACTGTGGTTATCAAGGGTGAGACTACTGTCCACCTGTGTCCCATGGTCTCTTATCACACTGTCGGTGTTAAGTTGACTATCACCTATGTGGTAGTTCATGGGAACAGAGTTTTTAGCAAAAGGGATGCAAATGTATTTCAGACATTGAGCTTGAGGCCATGGCTTTGTCACCAGGCATCTGTCACAGTAAATGTGACTCTGTCTCTCCCTGCCTATATATATATATATATATATATATATATATAAATATATATATATATGTATGTGTACATATATATCTATCTATCTATATATGTGTATATATATATATATATATATATATATATATATATATATATATATAGATATATATATTTATATTTACACATACATATAAACATCCATTGGTGTACATATAGATATACGTATAGGCACATATACAGTCCACCTTTCATGGTGGGAATATCAATTATGCGAAGCATGGGAGGTATACAGTTATGTAATGATATTGCACAGTCTTGTGCGAAATGCTTTGAAGGTGTTCTCCGCCCATGTGACTTTAGCAGGCCTCATTGGCTGCGACACTGCAAACCTAACAAATCACACCCACAGCGTTTACTCACCACATGTCATATACCAGCAAACAGCCATTGTCCACACTACTGTACAGAACACAGATGACACAGTTCAGATGTTTGACATTTAATCCTGAGCTACATATATCACAGTTATTTCCCACTGCACACAGCTACACACTGATTTGTCCATGGCAGTAGTTATGCAGGGCATCTATGCATAGATACGTACTGCTGCCACATATTGATGTTTCAAAGTATGTAAAGTAGTCTTCAAATACATCTACTACATGCCAGTAAATACATATTTGTTACATACCTTTCCTTTGTATGCATTTGTAATTTTCACTTTGCTGTATCTTTGGCTTTATTTTAGATTTTTATTGCTTTTATTTTTTTTCCACTGGTGTGGGTGGGGGTGTGCGTCTCTCTCTCTCTGTCTCTCTCTCTGTCTCTGTCTATGTCTCTCTCTCTCTCTCTCTCTCTCTCAGCATCTGCAATGGGATGATTGCATGTGTGGCCAGCAGGTACAGCCTGCTTTTATAGGTATCTGCACATGTGCATGTGATGGCCTCTGCACCAATTGGTGGCCACCATTTGGTAATTGCATGCAGCCTGCTGTGTGGTAATTGCAGTACTCACTGTCATAGCAACCCAATGCTATAAATTGTTATGTCAGGTAGGCATAGCCCTTTCAGCTTTCCAAAGTGGGGCCCATTCTTGTTTGCTGTGGACACCGTTGTGTAAGTCAGATGGTTGGTATACTTCTTATATATGAAGCTAAGGGTGTAGCCCGTGATTTAAATGTTGTACTCAGACCTGAATGTTGTCACTTCCACTACACAGTTGTCAGTGTATATTTGTAATCACCCCTACAAATACTAACGCAAGATACATGGGTGTATGTAGTTTTTTTTTCTACTTATACAATTAACTGCCATACAAAAGTAGTTATTGAGATGTATTCATTTGGCACATGAACTGTTTGTGAACTGCTATACTGTGAATATTGATTTACCCACTTTTGAACAGTTTTAGTTTTTTTAGTGTTGACATTAGCACAGGCTGCTCAAGAAAACTGGACAAATTTCAGTACTGAGTATGCCTACCTACATCCTTGGTAGACCCTGAACACACAGGTTTATTGTACATTTGGGTAGGGGTGCAGAAGGGCAGAGAGCATTATGTATTAATGTGTGAACTTTATCTTGCTGGACTTGGGTTGCTGTGTACCTGTTAGTTTACCAAGGCAAGTAGTCTGTCTGCATAGCTCCCAAATGTGGACCTATCCAGATGGTAGCCAGAGGTTAGCCTGTTATTCTTTGTCTGTGCACCACACCGGTCTTTTCAGCACTGGAACAATGGCATTGTCACAGTTGGTTGCTACCAGTACATGGCTATATCCCTTGGTATTTCACTGTTGTACTCCTACATAAGGGTATGCTTCTGGAACTCCTTCCAAAGCTATTTGCACAGTGTGTGACAGCAGAATAACTGATATGCCTGTGTGTTTCTGCCTCTGCCAGGCCTCTCAAACACTCAGGTACATATTTGAACAGACTCAGGGAAAAGTAGGTAGAAGTGAGGTACACCTTTACAATATTAGAGACATTAAGTTGGGACTTTGAGAGAACCAGAGCATATGGATTAATACACATTTCCTGAAGTACAAGCTGTGTCCAACTCTTACTTATTATCATTATTCATTAAGTGTAATTCACCACCTTTCTGCCCAACGTGTCCAACTCTTACTTATTATCATTATTCATTAAGTGTAATTCACCACCTTTCTGCCCAATGTGTCCAACTCTTACTTATTATCATTATTCATTAAGTGTAATTCACCAACTTTCTGCCCAACGTGTCCAACTCTTACTTATTATCATTATTCATTAAGTGTAATTCACCACCTTTCTGCCTAACTTCAGTGGCTTTCAGAGGGATTCAGAGGGACACAGCTAAAACCTGTCTCAAAATCAGGGACATGACTGAAATGTAGTCAAAGTTGCAAAGTATGGCTCCTGCCCTAATCAGATATGCTAGTGTTTGTCCTACTATGATACTGTGTGGGGGTCGTAGTGCTGCTGTAACATTATTTCCTGCTAGTATGGCTGGTTCTCTTTTCACAGTCATGTAATGCAGTTCCACAAGAACTGCTGGTAAGGATCCACAGAACAGGATTTGTGTTATGACATTCCTATTTGTCCTTTACATTCACTCATTCTGATGCATGATATATTGATTGCAGCACCAATTTGGTGCATGTTTACCATGGCTTAGTGGCACTTCATGCAGTCTAGTGTGTACAAGGTCTGGGGTTCGAGACTGACAGAGGTATTTTATGTTGCTGCTGAGCAGAACAAGGGCCCTGACATACAGAGTGACTAAGGCACTTTTAAGCAGTTGTAAGCGGGTTTGTGTGGATTTGTGCAATGCTTAGCTAAGCGCACACAAGCGCACACAGGTGCACACTCGCGCAAACCTGCTAACTACTGCTTAAAAGTGCTTACTCCCGCTATCCCCCGCGCTCATTTCTTTGAAAGAAAAGAAAATGGGAAGATAGGAAAGTGGTGAAAAAGGGGCACAAAGAGGGAAAGACAGTAGGGAAAACAGCTCGGGATGTGCAGGATGGGTGTAGGAAAGCTCCATAGCTGCCCATTTCTTTAACAGCAACAGCTGTGCATATAGTAATAATTTGGATGGGAATTTGAAACCTTCAACCCCTGAGAGAGGGGTGAGGACAATGAAGTATGTTGTACTGCCACTTAAATTTCAGTTTATGTGTCCAGCGGACATGTGTGCAAAATGGGCAGCTATGTATTGAGCGTATTTTTTTTGTAGGAGCAGATTGCCCATTTTTTTTCATGTGAGAGTGGAATGTGGGGTAGGGGAAGTAGGTATATTTGGGGAGGTAGGTTGGGGAGGTAAACAGACAAGACAAACAAGATGCATATGGGGCAGAATATGACACATGGGGTGGGTGAACACCATTGACGGGGAAGGGTGTTTGGAAATCGCAAGCCCATAAGCCCACAGATGGCAACAGTGGAACTGAAATCCCCACCCATGGGCAGTCACCACTACACCTTCACAGCCTGGAGGATGGCTGTGCTGGGGGCTGCGTAGGAGGGGCAGGCTTACCCGTGAGTCGCACCACTCTTACCTCGAGCTGGCGTAGAGGATCAGTGACTGAATGCTCAATCTCCCTACGCACCACAGCCCGGACCGTTCGGAGGGTGATAGGTGGTCCTCCTCTGGCCATGCTTGCACGGGGGGGACGAGCCCCATCCCCTGCAGTGCTTCCACCCAAAGGTGGCACAGGACCAATGGAGGAGGAGTTGCCAGGCTGGGCACCGGACCTGCTGGTGCCAGGTGCCATCGCCAGCTGAGGTGGACAGGTGGGTCTGTTGGGACCGGCCTTCCCATATGTTCTATGTTTAGGAGGATTTAATGACAATATGAGTTAGTAATAGCCAACAGCATTCCAATGTAGTTGTAACAGCACACAGTAGTATTCCCAATTAAGAGGATCAGCGACTGAATGCTCAATCTCCCTACGCACCACAGCCCGGACTGTTTGGAGGGTGATAGGTGGTCCTCCTCTAGCCATGCTTGCACGGGGGAACAAGCCCCATCCCCTGCAGTGCTTCCACCCAAAGGTGGCACAGGAGCAATGGAGGAGGAGTTCTCTGGCTGGGCACCGGACCTGCTGGTGCCAGGTGCCATCGCCAGCTGAGGTGGGACAGGTGGGTCTGCTGGGACCGGCCTTCCCATACGTTCTATGTATAGGAGGATTTATTGACAATATGGATTATTAATAGCCAACAGCATTCCAATTTAGTTGTAACAGCACACAGTAGTATTCCCATTAACCCAACACATGAGCATGCCAACAGTTGAACAGCAAGCATAACACATGCATATATAGAACAACAGTGGATATTCCAACAGCATGCAGGATTGATTGGTGGCAACAGGCCACCAAGATTGTGATATGTGAACAGGGCACATGCATCAAAGTAAATGCAAATATTTATCAAACAATAGGACATGTGTCCCAACAAATGTTATGAGATTAGACATACCCATTGAGGTATGGAATTGCATTGTTTATGCACATACAGTAGGGTGTAAAAAGATACCTCCATTAACAACTTATATATACTTGTAGTTTACACTACATTCCTATTGATTACGGTTATATATCCCCTAGATGTATTATTACACTGGGCAATGTCTGTTAAATTGTAGAATGGGTTTTGCTAGTTCTTGATATACCTGACCTGTATCTGACATACAAACTGTCCTGGATGCAGATGTTACTGCTACATATTTATATATTTCATTTATATTTATATATCTACATGTCTGTATGTGTTCAGGTGACATTATCAGGTTTATGTTGACAGCCCCCTGCATTTCTAGCAGCACACTGACATTTCTGGGGAACAGAATAACAAGCTACTCATTTGCCAGATTAACCTGTACATGCCGTCCATTAACTGACAGTTGAGGACTGTATATATGCTTAACAGCTACTGGCACTCCCTTCATCCACTTTATATGGGCCTACCATGTGTGGGTTGACTGCGCTTACTACAACAGTATTATTTCTATAATGAAAGGGTACAACAACATATTGAAGAAAGTGACACGGACACACTCCAGGAATTATACCTTTATTAATTACATTACACACTTTTCTAGTGGCTCTCTCATTTATTTGATATATCAGTGCATGCAGAGGTCTTTTATTCAAGACATATTATACCTTTATTAATGGGTTACAACACCTTTCATGCTGTCTCACTTATTTTATATAACAGTACATGCAGAGAAGTTATTCAACACTCATTATACCTTTATTAATGGGTTACAACACTCTTTTTCAGGCTCTCTCACTTCTTTTATATGACAACACATGCAGAGTAATTACTAACCTGCCTGGTGGCGCAGCCTTAGTAGCCTATCTGCATAGGCTTGCTGATTCGCAGCACGGACACCTGCAGCTGTGAAGTAAATGAAGGGATATTGAGACATACCTATCCATGACATGGACTACTATAGCAATTCTTACATACTTCATTCCATGGCTACATACTCAGTAGTAGGGCATTTTCCATTTGACAGGCCTCCTGTATCCACTGGTTCAGTCGGTCTTCCTTGTGTCTCTTTAGGTCTGAGAAGTGGTGTCTGACCTGCTCACAAGTCCGAGGGATGCCTGTGGCACTGTTGAGATCATGTGCTAGACGATTCCAGGCTTACGCTTTGTACTCAGTGCCCTGAAACTGGCCCTGCAGGAGTCTTGCATCATGATGATGGATGAGGAGCCAAACCATTACTTTTCACTCCTCAATGCCCCACTGTTGTGCTCGAAAATGAGAGCCCTCTCCAACACCGGCCATACTGTCTGCAGATGGGAGCTACAACCAGTTATGGCAATTATTCCTGCCTTTGGAGCTTAAATATGCCTCATTTCCCGCACTTATTTGTGATTGGCCAGTTTTGTTCTCAGCTAACAGCAAACCTGCTTAGTAATGGGTAAACTTCCATTGTTATATATGAGTGTGTTAGAAATGCATCCATATTTAAAGCTGCCATGGCTTAGTGGTTTAGTACTGTGATTATGGTGCGCATTATCCCGGGTTCGAGGCCTGACATTGCTTTTTATTTTACTACTGGCCAGACCGGCTTGGAGGTGTAGCTGTGTTTAGCTGACTTTGCTCAGCTTTTCCCAATGTTGCTCGATGTTGCTCTATGCTACCGGACGTTGCCCGACATTGCGCTAGTTATAGCAGTGCTCAGCTATGAGCAATTATACTTAACTGTGCTTAATACTAGTAAACTTTGCTTAGTAGTGCTTCACATTGCTTAAGATGCGTTACTTATGCATTTATCAGTACGCATGACCATTCCACATTCTTTTAAATATATATATATATATATATATATATATATATATATATATATATATATATATATATTAAATATTGTTCACTAACACATAGGCCATTTCAATGCATTTTACTGACATTTAAAAGGTAAATGTCAGGAATTCTATTTATGCACACATTTCTGACAGAAAATAGGTAGGGGAGTGGCGGGACTCGAACCGTGAATGCCTCCTCTTTGTGTGAGGGCTCTACCAGTATGCTATTGCTATCTGGCTTAATTTGCATATAAATAGTTTATTATCCTCTTCGATGTCCACACTGCTACCTGCAGCTAAGCAATGGGCAAACCCGCACATACACACGCAAATACAGGCAGCTATATCGGGAATAATAAAAAAATAAAAGGAAACCTTTACATTTTAAACCTGTACAGGGATTTAGAATGTGGGGGAGTGTAGTGTTGGGTATGTGGACATTTGAGCGGACTCGCTCATTTCAGTTGACATTTGCAGTTTAGGCACTTGCAGGGGCGTGGATATTTGGACTGCTCGGCAGGCTGACACGCCCCCTGCACTAGTGCATGCTCCGTGTAAGCCTTAGAGTTGAGTCAGCGCACCCTCATGAATATGCATGATGCGCTGACATCATACCCTTACACTGCAGTTTCTGTGTAAGACTTAGTTAGTCTTACACGGAGGATTAGTGAATCCCGACCAGTGACTTTTTTTGTTGTTTCTTAGTTGGGTTTCACTGTTCTTTCTGTTTTTTATTTTGTACCTTTGACTTATTTTAGCCTTGGAAAGTTAGACAGTTGATAGCATCAAAATTTCACAACTTTATAGTGAATGCTGTTGTAAGGGTTGTGAAGTCAGAGACTGCAATGTGTATCTTTACTTTCATCATTAAGGATTTTCCAGGACAAACATATGGTTCACATCATAAATAACACCATCATATTGTGATCTTACGATTGTATGACAGCACTGTAATCAATCCTCATCAGAACAGTAATACAGTATAATGCTCTCTTTTGCATGTACCTCAACAGGCACATGCAGCAGCTGGAGAGACCACATAGCTTTTTCAGCAAGATAACACAGGCAAACTATACCAGGGTATATGTGAATAGAATAAAAGCCATGTCACTGTAATCTGTCTGTTGTAGGATGAGGTGACATCTGCCTGATCTCCAGGCCACTGTCTGACCATGCCCTGGTGGGATGACTGGATATCCAAAAATCTGATATAGCGGAAGACATCAGCAGTGTTTGTTGAGAATATGGTGCCCACATGCTGCAGTACAATGAAGTACACAGGCTGCAGAACACTGTATTTAATGCAAGCACCATGGCATCAGTCTGACTTTTGTAAGACTGCAGCTGAATTTATAGTATATGAGATCAGCAGGACATGTGTGAGACAAGATGTTGGCAGGCCTACATAAGTTAATAGCTTTATAGGTTCATACGAAGTTACTACCATAATAGCCCTATATTCATAGGGTCATAGGAGCTTACTAGGTTAATGGCTCTATGGTTTTTTCAACCCTAGCAACTTTGTACCATTGTTCCCTTATAGACTCAGATATGTAGAACATATCTGCACATCCATGATCAGCACTGGTTGCCCCTAAGAGTGACATAGGTGAAATCACCAGGGTAATTTGACAATTTCCCATCTAGTTGTCTAAGTTACACTTAAATAGGGTCTCAGTTTCATGTGAATTGGGAGTTTCTTCCATAGCAGTTACAGTCTCTCTGGGAGTCATACCTTTCTTTCCAGCATGTCCTGTTGATATCACAGGCTAAGTTAAGGTCCCTACAGTGAGTGAGTCTTGTCCCATTTGATTTGTGGAGGTGCAGCATTTCCATTAAGGCAGGGTTCAATAGTGCTCTGTAGGCCAGGCAGAGGTCACCTCTCAGCAGTCTATATGATAGAGAGTACAGTGACAAGGCCTTTAGTCTGTCCAAGTATGTCATGTGTTGAAGTCCATGGATTTTCTTGGTGAGAAACCTCTTGGGTCTCTCCTGCTGCTGCAGGTGTCTGGTGACAAGGGAAATATTCCACTCTTTTATTGGTCTGATGAAGGACGAGTACAGTGGATTGATAACATCTTTAGACTTGGATATCGTGCTCTTACTTATGAGGTTTGTAATGTAAATGGCCTTCCTTACCACTGTGGACACATGATGATCAAAGTTGACTTGGATATCAACCTGCATTCCAAATTCTCTTATTAATAGTGTAATTTGCACTGCATGTTTATTAGGTTAAGTTTAAGTCTGTGTCTTTGGCAACAATCATTTACATATGTAAGCCCATTCTGTAGAATGTTGGCATCATTTAGGGATTCAATGATTGCACACAGTTTTCAGTCATCAAAAAACTTGGTGAGCTACAGGCCATCTGTTATCATCTGAATTTCTGAGAAATAGATTCCAAACAGTAGGAAGCCCAGCACAGATCCTTATGGAACACCACTGGTAACAGGTCTGCTGGTAGAGGTGGAATCCCCAACTATGATTGTGTACATTCTGTTGGTGAGCTACTTGGTTACTTGGTATAGTTTGCTTTGGAGAAATTTTTTAACCTTTCAGATTGGAGGTTATGATTATTAGACATTGAACGTGACTGATTTATGGGCAGACCTTACCAGGGAGGGTCTCACACATGGGGTGGTGCAGTGATCTCCCATGTTGGTGAGTACTAGGTCAAAGACATTCCAGCCCCTTGTGGGAGTGCAGACTATCTGTTCCAGAGCATTTGTGTTTACAACTTGTATGACCTAAGGGCAAGCGTGTTTGAGCTCATATATGTATGCCAATCAATGGAAGGATAATTAAAGTCACTCATGTGTTTGGCTGTATTATAAGTGACTCAAGTAGGTTCAGGAAGTCACTGTGTGGTTTTCATGGTACATGTTGTTGGGACCTGTGGCTAACAGTGACGTGGAAGGGGGGGGGGGTCTTCCTACAGTTAGCTGTACTTGAGGTAAGTCTAAAGAGTCGCACAGCTTAACCAGTCTCGAGGTGTATTTGTCTTTCACGAAGTTGGATACACCTCCCCTTTGTTTCTTTCACATTCATTTTAAAGCCTGAATGTGAGGAATGCATGATAGCCTTTCATGGCTGGAATGCTCTCTGTGGCTCTAAAGCATGTCTCTGTTACTGCACATTCATCAACATTTTCCCAAATAAGTAGTGCCCTCATTCAATGTTTTTGATTTACACTCCTAGCATTAAGTAGCATCACCTTGAGTTTGTCTTTTCAGGATATTTTTACATCAGGAATTTTGTTCTTATGACATTAACTAAAAAACCCACTATGGAGGAGGCAGGTACCTTGGACAGTAGCTGTAAGGCAAAAGGTGACAGATGAAGACCATCCCTGACAAAGCAGCATGGTCTGTCGACCATATCATCCCAGGCTGACAAATTTTGGACCTTCATAGATTGACACCAGTAGCTAAACCAATTGTTGAAATTGATAATTATTTTGTTTGTATTGAGGCATCACACTGGGTGAAGGTAGAATGCATCTTAGGGTTACGGATATACCTGTCTGGGACACATAATCAGAGAGCTCAGTCATATCTCTCTTCATATAGTCCAGTGAGGTATAATTGAAGTCATTAACTTAAACATGGAGTACGACAGAAGTGTAACTGTGTTTGTTGTTGAGAGACTTGAGTGTATGCATGACTTTGTGGATCCTGGCACTTAACAGGCAGCTGATCGTGACATTTTCCTTGTACAACCTGGTGAGGGGACATCTGTGTGTCTCACTATGGATTCAGCTATGACCAAGACACTGGTTTTCAGTTGTTTTGCCTTAAGGGCTTAATGGGTGACACACTGATATGTTTGTTTTTATGTGTAATGGGTTCCATTGGGACTGTAATGTGTGCACAAAGTTTGCATTTGTGAGGTCTCTGCTCTTTTGGTAAACTTCTAATGACTACCTCTGCATATGTGGAGTTTTGTGTTGTACACTTGGTCTGTTGAGGAGGTAAAGTGTGTGTGTTGATAATCTGTTTGATATCTCGTTTGTTGTTACCTGACAGAGACAGCATTTATTCTAGATTCATTGTATAGTTGCATCTCTCACATACTGTATTAGTAACTTTTACGAGTACATGGTTGCCAGTATACATGAAGCAATATAAGCCTAGCTGTGTAAAAACACAAGTACCCTTATTAAGCATACTTGCTTGGGTTCTTAGTTTGTGATATATATCATTATCTAACATTATGTTGATATCTGTGCTTGTTAACTTGTAAAACAGCATTCAATGCAACAGTATGCATGAACTGAGAAACAGCCTCAGCACATGCAAAAACTAAAATAAAAAAGTGAATTTTGGCAAGGGGCAAACCTCCACCCCTCCCCCATACTCATTAATAATTATATATATTAACTTCAAAGTCACACAATACTGGGGAAAGGGAATATTCCCAACCCCTGAGAACTGTGTGATTTCGTACACCTGTAGACTGTATGTTTAGTCGACCAAAAGTGAATGAATAAACAGATGTTGATCAAGCACAATTTTGACCTAATCATCTGTACTCATGTATATCTGTCTGTCTATATAGATATAGACTTTGTCAATAATTCTTGAAAAAAGAAGTCGAGATGCATGATTCCAGTTGCATTGTATATCCAGCCTCAAAGGTCTCAGTATTATATTTCAAAAGATAAAATTGATTATTTATATAAAATGAATTATGGAAATCTCTCTCTTTCAGTATCTCTCTCTCTCTATATATATATTTATATATATATATTTATATAGATATATATATATATATATATATATATATATATATATATACATATATATATATATATATATATATATATATATATATATATATATATATAGACATATATAGCTATAGATATAAGTATTTATAGATATATGTACATAAAATATGCACACTTCTTTTCTACCTACATCTCTATCTTGAAGATATTGGTAGTTTAACAGGAATATTGCTTATACACCTTTATAGACAGTATTTTTTCACATATTAAAGTTTTATTCATTTGGATTTGTATATCTGTTAAACATGTATGTTCCTAATGGTGAGGTGACATATCTACTTATGGACATTTTTTCATTTGTATACATTTTTTGACTATAACTGTAGCTGCACTAACATTATTGCTTATCTGTTGTGTCTCTATTAAGCTGAGATACATTTGACAGACCAAGACACAATAGTATATTACTGGCTTTCCTGCAAATCTTGCGTGGAATGAGACACACCACACAGAGTTCTATAAATCTTTTGGAATCTGCTTAAGAGTTTATTGATTATTTATTTACTATTTGTTTACCAGGTAAGTGGATTTCTCTATTGACCCTTTTTATCCAAGACCTGAGCTCAAAGAGATGAAAATACACTGCAGTCTTTTAATTATATACAAAATGAGTGCATGGAAAAATTCAGCACATAGTAAGACTGAATGCAGATAGAGTAATGTTAAAATTTAAAAGTTTAGGAACATCTCAGAGATAAAATAAACATTGTTCACAATATCATGCTAGAAGTATACAGTTTTAAAATAACTGCATTGTAACAGATTAGTGTGAATGAAAGAGTGAGGAAAATAAAAAAAAATGGGTTTTATATAAATAACTAATTTTATATTTTTAAATAAAGTACGGAGACCTTCAATGCTGAATGTACAATGCAACTGGAAGCATGCCTCTCAACTTCTTTGTTCAAGAAATATGGACAAAGCATAAGATAATGGAACAAAAATGGCTAACATCAGGGACATTGTTTTAAAATATTATTCTAATTCATTTTAAAAAGTTAATAGAACAATAGGTTTTGCATCAACATGCATTTTCATAATAATAAGATGCAGATTCCATAAAGTTTGTGGATTTAAGTGCATAACGCCGATATGAGATCTAAACTTGCAGGCAACGGTGCAATATGTAAATGTACCACAATGAATCAGAATACCTCAGAGCAAAAGGGAGTATCACAGTAGCAACGGCACACTAAGCAAACATGCAAATAGTACATAAGTAATGAGAAATCGTTGTCAAAGTGCCTTGTACATTAGCCAAGTCACAGAAAGATTATCACAACTAAAGCATCGTGATTGTCTTATATGCATATCTGTAATAGAATCTGTCAAGTAAGGTTAAGGACAAGTCTGGGGTATTATTGACTAAAAAAAAAATGCCCCTGAGGATTCAGTAAACTCCATGTAGGCTTCGTGGAGAGCCTAAACAGAGTTTATATCTTACTGCAACGGTGCTCAGCATGTGGCAGCATAAATGAATATTAATGAAGAGTGGCTCTCTTAAGCTAGGTTTCGTGGCTCGCAGCAGTATTGCTGGCCACAAAACCTTGCAAGTACACACGGATATCAATTCAGTGTACAGGAGAGCACATACAGTCCTCCAGACTTACAGAAAATTCCACAATGATTTTTTAGGGATGTACACCTACTTCCATACCTTTTAACTTTGACATGTGATCATCACATTGAACATGCCATACTGAAAGCGAATAAAAACCAAATGTACTGTGCAAAGCACACTTTTGCTTAACAGATCATACAAGTCTTACAACTGCCAGAGCTCTACTGCTACCATCCTCCTATGTGCATCTAACATTTTTATTAATAACCAGAAATTTTACTTAAAAATACGAAGAGCATTTAACAATACTGCTACATTTCCAGCTAACTACTGAAAAAAACTCATCACTGGATTGTAGTAAAAAAAGATAAATTGTTATAATCACAAGATATCTTAAAATACTTACAACTTAAAATAATCCACAATATACTGTGTAAGTTTAACAAATATCCTTCTATCAAAAACCTCATTTAAAGTTACATACAGATACAGTACCTAGTCAACCATAAGATCTCTTAATGTAAGACATAAAATAGCAGTTAAAGCCAGTGATCACCAGTGCAGCTCTCTATACTCAGTAGCCAAAGCAAATCTATGGCCCTCTATCCTACATGATGCTAAATTAGAGCCCAATTCAAACTCACTTGCTACTAAACACACTAATACATGCACAAACTCACACACACACACACACACACACACACACACATACATCTAGCATGACATGTACATGATCTATCTCACACACACACACACACACACACACACACACACACACACACACACACACACACACACACACACATACAAGTCAAGCTTCCTCCAATGGCTGCTTATGCATTAAGTGTTGAGCAATTCTTTTATAACATGTTCTTTCTAATAATTCTAATGATGTTTCTTCTTTTGCATGGAGTTCTTTCCAATAAAAGCTTATTAAATTATACATTTTACTTATAAGGTTCCTAAGTGGTTCGCAACAGTATTGCTGGCTGTGAAACCCTGTAAGAAAACACGGCTATCAGTTTCATGTAAAGGAGAGCACATATGGTCTGTAGACTTGCACAAAATGCCACAATGATCACCAGGGCTGTACACATACTCCCATACCTCTCAACCTCTTAGAGGAAGAAATCTGGACAAAGCCATAAATAATGGGGGAAGGACCAGCGATAGGGACAATTTTTAAATGTTACTCTTACAAACTTAAAAAGTTAATAGAATATCAGGTTTTGCATCAGCAGTAATTTTTCTGAGGGTTATGAAGTCTGAAACTCATGTCATTATTTTCTGATTTCACTCTGTGATGATTTGCCAGAAAGCCACAACTTTATGAAAAACTGACCAAAAATTTGAGGCAAAAATGTGGACATTCTGCAAATATTGCTACAGTTGAAAGGTATGCATACTTCTGAAACTAATAAACCAAAAAACACAACACCAGGGTTTCCGGACTCCACACAGTTTTATTTAACACAAATTTTAAGTGCTTGCAGTCAACTTGGATTGATGAAAGTACTTAACAATTTGTGTTAAATAAAACTGTGTGTGGAGTCCGGAAGTTCTGGTTTATTTGTTCTTCTATTTGCACCATTACACCACTTTTTGGGTTACATACTTCTGAAACTGTTAGAGCAAGAAATATGGACAAAAGCCATAGATCACGTGTGGACAAATGATGACAGCTAGGAACACACTTATTAAATATTGCTCTTAAAAGTTAGAAAGTTGACACCATTGCAGCTTTTGCATTCCCATGAATTTTCAGAAGGGTATGAAGTCTGAGACTCAAATGCCTGTCACTATTTTCTGACATCAACCCTCAAGACTTTAATAGTGATTTGCCAGAAAACCACAATTGTATGAGAAATCCACCAAAATAGGAGGCAAAATCTGCACATTCTGAAAAAAAAATGTACATTTGAGAGGTATGGTTGCACAAATAGCTGTCATTTTGTTAGTGCAACATATCTGCACAGCGGCCGACTTAATGAGAGGACAAATAAACAGTAATAGGGACATATTTGCCATAGATGTCACATGAGAATATGTTCGAATGTAACTCTCTCAGCCTCTTAGAGCGAGAAACGTGGATAAAGCCATAATAATGGGGGGGGGGCAAAGGGCCAGAAATAGGGACAGATTGTTAACATTCCATGTCGAAACTTGAAGTTGATAGAATATATAAGTTATACGAAGTCAATAGAATATATAAGTTGTACATTAGCATGAACTTTCTGAACAGCATGAACTTTGAAACTCAAATGTCAGTCATCAGTTACTGACTGAAATCTGCAATGCAAGGAAAACAACATATTATAAAAAAATCACAAATATGAGAGAAAAATACTGGACATTCTGCATAGATCAAGACAGCTCAGAGGTATGCACACAGATATCTGTAATATTGAGTCACAGCATTTCAGAGAACCTCAGTGATATGGCAGAACACCACATATTCGATAAGGAAAACATCTGGACATCCTGGGAATATCTGGACAGTTGGGAGGTATGAATGTGACGTACATGGTCCAAACAGTACAAGATAATGTACCTCAGTGCAGAGTATTGTGATTTCCCATTCCTGGCATTCTGTACTGAAGTTCTGTTAATGATCTGTAAAAGGACATGGGACTGCTATGTAAAATGATCACTCAGGGGAAGTGTGTGTATTGAGTAGGGACACACAGGTGAATTGTAGGAATGAACTCAGGGAAAGAGGACAGGTGAGATCCCACATGTACAGCAGAGGAGGGCATGTAAGTGGAAGATGGTTGTAGCAGCAACAGCAGGCACTTATCTATATGGTACAGTATGGACTGTATGGTGAATATGTGTTATCTGTGACTGTCACAGAAGGTGACATAATAATGGGGAGGATGTGTGTGAGATAAGCATCCTTACATGAATAATGCTGAGGATATCTATCAGAGATCTGACATACAAATAAGGTAGGGTGCATATTGAGAAGCTATGCAAAGAAATATACCTGAATATGAGTGTACTCTCAGCAGAGGTCTCCAGCATGGTGGCCACAGGTAAAAGATCATGGCAAACATAACTAGAACCAACCACAATCATGGACAATATTAGAATAATACCACTACTAATCCCATGCCACTGACAGAGCATATGTGATGTGGAGTGATAACAGATGAGCCTGCAAACAAACACTTGACAACTATTATGATACATCCACACTCTATGAGGGTAACTACATGCACAGTTCTGGTACTGTAGTATCTGCAGGAGGTATTAGCAGGAACACTGCTATACCTGTATGTGACAGTATGCCACTACAGGCTAGTTGCCTTGTGTGCATGGTATATATTGATGGCACAATTCATCAAAAATGATGTACATACCACTAATGTTGTCAAACACCTATATATAATATTTTGTGCATAGGGTGAACAGGAAGCACACATGCATCTGGTGTAACAACTTGATTGGTGTTGCACACCATCAGACAGTCATGTATATTCCCCAGAACTAAAGTAATGTGTATAGCGTGTTGTGTAAATGCATACTGCTGTGGAATCGATAGGTAGGGTTTGAATCCTGCACTTGCCAACTGTGTGTGTGTGTGTGTGTCTCCCTGGGGAGGAGCAACCTTTTACAACTCAGGTGGTGTAGTGGTACATTGCTCTGACTATGGTGTACAGGGTCCTGGGTTCAAGACTTGGCAGGGCTGATTGTTTGGGATGGGAGGTTGGCATAATGGTTAAGGTGTTTAACTTACAGACACAAGGTGCAGGGTTTAATTCTCACATGGGGCAACTGGCTAGGCTTAAAATGGCCCACAAGGGCACTTAGCCTAGTACTAATCTATGAACATTTGAACCTATGAAGAATAGGACATGCTGGAGGGACAGATTTATCTTCCAGCAACTGCTGTGTCTTAGAAACAGGCTAGCAACGAATGTGAAACAAAGCTCTTCTATGACATTGTTCAAAAGGAACCTGGATGAGTGAATGGGCACTGTAAATTCTTACCGGGGATAGCACCCACAACCCTCCTGGACATGGGCAGTCATCATTAAATGCAATATTAAGTACTGACTAGTAACTCTACGGTATTACATTGGGTTAAAAAGGATAGGCTTAAAATTACTTCTGGGTCAATAAGCTGAGTAACAGTGCACTATGAGAGAGGTGGTACATTTCAGTTACACTTCACTGGGACATGTGTAGGGATGTACATGGAGAAGGGTGCATTGTACTCACTTACTGGTGTGATGAAGGCTAGGAGTCATGTCATTCATATGCCCTCTGATGTGCAAGTTCTTCACATACCTAGTACTTGTGTTACAGTCAAGGGAGTAGTCAGCACTGTAGCCACATGCTGGTGGATGTACCACTTATCTTCTTCCCTAGGACACAGGTCACATACCTATTGGTATATTTATAGGTATGACACCCACATTATACTTGGGTGTTGTGTCTGTTTCCTGATGCAGCACATCCCTGCATGTGTCTCATTAATGCAGGTGTTGTCTTGGCTATGGCAACAGTCACTGGTATGTATTCATACTGTATTTATTATACTAATATCATAGCTGGAGTCAATGATTACCCACAAGCTGTAGTCCTTCAGGCAGCTGTTTCGACACAGCATGCGTATATCATCAGAGATGTTCATCACTTAACTAAGGAGCAGGCAAGGGCCTGATCTCTGAATGTGAGATATATGTCACGTCACACATTTCAACATAGTGAGCTGCCACGTATGACATACATTTGTCTAACCATTTGGTGATGTAGCTGTTTATGGCCTCATGTGACAGTGTTGACTGAATACCACAGTGTGACTTTTTCACAAATGCCTTCAGCTGTTCAAGTTCCACAAGATGATACTGTTGTCATCATGCATGCCCTCACTGACCTCTTTGAGGACATCTATCAGATGTAATTGACCTGATGTAGCAGTAACAGCTCACACAGGTCCATTGCAAACATCTGCAATATTACTAGTATACATATAGAAGAGGTCCATGATGACATGTTGGTATACCGCACAGTTGAAGTGAGTCAGGATATCTCTATACATGCACACATCAGGTGCAGTTTCCCCAACTCAGGTGGATGCATGTTGATTTACACTCTTGCATGGGAACATAGGCCATGTGCAGGGTGTGGTGAACTGTGTATTCCACCATATCAGGAAGGTGTTTGTGCTGGGTCATGCCATAGTTGTTTTGTGATGTTGCTACAGCACATTGATTCCATGTGATAGGTCTGGAGGAAGGTAAGACAGTGCATACTGCCTATTCTGATCTACCCTAGGGTTTTGAAACAGTCACACACATACAGCTATCACTGACAAAGCCCCAAGCTGGGGATTAAACCTTATGTCAGTTGATGGGTAAACAACTGGTTCACTGACAGAACACGTCATGTGACACTTGGCAAATCAACCTATGCCAGTAGAGCTGTTACCACTGACAAAACCCAGAGATCTGTGCTTGGCCTTTCACTATTTGAATTGTATTTCTCAACAGCCCAGGCTCCAGTATATGGCCTTTGGCTTACCAAGTTTGCTGATTCTTGGATATTGTCTTCAATTATTGAGTCCACCAATGGTGATAACATAATATGGGAGGAGCTAACACACACAACTGAATGGTGACAAAGGCACACAATTTACAAATAGATGCAGAAATGTGTGTTTGTAATGTTGTCCATCTGAAGAGTGGAGTTTTGTGTTAAGCACAGCATTGACAACAGTCCTGCTATGTAGAAACCCAGTGATGCAAGCACTGGGAACACACTTAGATAGCCATTTGAACTTTCACCACCAAGTGTCCATACTGCTATTGAAAACCTATGTTCTGCATATCATAAGTGACAGCATCACAATGGCATCTTAGGATTGTATGACAGCACTGTATTCAGACCTCATTACAGCACTAATAGAGTATAATGCTCTTTTTACATGTACCCCCCAGACACATGTAGCAGCTGGAGAGACCACAGAGCTTTCTCAGCAAGATAACACAGGGCCTACACAAAATGCCATGATATATATGAATAGATTAAAATCCATGTCACTGTGAACTTTCTTATATAGGATGACATGACCTTTGCCTGGCCTTTGGGACAGTTTCTGACCGTGCCTTTTTGGGAGTACTGCATATTCGAAAATGTAATATAGCTAATGACATCAGTAGTATCTGAAGAGGACAAAATAATAGTGTCCCACATGCTGATGTACAATGATGTATGCAATGTCAAGCAACTGCACACACACACACACACACACACACACACACACACACACACACACACACACACACACACACACGCACGCACGCACACACACACACACACACACACACAAACATAGTTGACAGCAGTGAGAAGAGAACTCCTACCTATCTAAGTACACAGACTACAAATCACAGTATTTAATGCAAGCACTACAGTTCACTACAGCCTTGAAGTGTGTCAGACAACACTTTATAGCTGATGACATCAACAATGTCTGGTGAGGAAATTATGGTAATAACAGTGCCCCAAATGCTGGTGTAAAAGGCTGTCTGTAATGTCAAGCATACTCACCCAGTTGACTGCAGTGAGAATAGAACCACTACCTAGCTAAGTACGTAGACTGCAGAACACAGTACTGTACTTTATGAAGTGCTACAGCTCAAGTCTGATTTATACATGAGTGCATGTGATCTTATAGTACATGACATCAGCATGCCATGTGGGAGACAAGAGATTGGGAGGCCTGTACAAAATGTATGTGTAGCCATGAGCAAACATCAAAATATTGGCAATCTATGTAATTGGAGAAGTAACTGTAGGATACATACATCTGTTCTGCTGTCTAGACACACACACACACACACACACACACACACATGCACACATGCACACACACACACACACACACGCACACACACACACACACACACACACACACACACACACACACACACACACACACACACACACACACACACACACACACACACACACACACACAGTTGACTGCAGTGAGAGCCATAACACAAGTCTGATTTATATATGAATGCAGATGTACTTACAGGAGATGACATCAGCAGGCCATGTGGATGACAACAGGTTGTGAGGCCTGCATAGGCATATGGGTTCATAGGTTCATATAGGGCTGCTAGCCTAATAGCACTAAGAGCTTTAGAAGCCTAGCTGTGTAAAAAGACAAGAACCATTATTGAGCATAGCTGGATGCTTGTTTTTAGTAGACCCTGTTTGTGAGCTGCATCAACTGGCCCTGTCCATAAGGGGGGGCATCTGTATTGCTTAATTGAATCCCACATTGTTGAAGTCCTCTTCATCTAACACCTTTTAATCAAACTCACAAATAAGCGAACAGACTTTTCATTTTTCCTAGGGCAAAACAATGGTTGGCCACCATATGGATTTTGCACTTTTCCCCACTGTAGTGTGATCTTAGATTTGTTATATTTAGTTAGGGGTGTGTGAGAGGTGCAGCTACCACATTGGGCTGTGTGTGGGGTTAAGGCTCCCACCTGAGAAGGTTTAAAGTTTTCTGTTTTTTTCCACAGTTAGTAGGGTAGCCTACCATTGTTTTGCCCTAGGAATATCTTTGATTAGAAGTCTGTTCGCTTATTTGTGAGTTTGATGAAAAGGTATTCAACAAAGAGGGATTCGATGATGTGAGATTCTATTAAGTGATATAGGCCCCATAATGGGCATAGGTTCCAGCCCAGAGGTGACTTTACAATCACCCAATCAGTAGTCAAGGTTGCACTTGAACAGGGACATTGAAGAGCAATGCTTCTCATGCAGTGGGAGCCTATTACAGAGGAGTGTGACTCATTGTGGGATATATCTGTCTCCCAGGCATGTTCTGTTTATGTCACAGCCTAGGTTGAGAACACTGGTGCAAATGATATTTGTCCCATTTGAATTGCAGATGTCCATCATTTCCAGAAGGCTAGGGTTTGAGAATGCTTTGTAGGGCAGCCATAGGTCACCTCTCAGCAGCCTGCATGATATCGTGTACAGTGACAGGTATGTCAGTCTTTCCATGTATGTTATGTTTGGAGGCCTGAGAGTCTCACAGGCACAACCGTGTGTTCTCTGCAATTGCTGCAAGTGCGTGGTGAGGTACAGAGAGATGTGAGCATTGTACTCCATTACTGGTGTGAAAAGGGTAGAGCATTACAGAGGTATGACTAACCTGGTCTTAGATGTGATGTACGTACGTATGATGTGCACAAATGCAGGTTGTGTGTGTCACCACTATGAGCACATAGTGATGAAAGTGTAGATTGCTATCAACATGTGCTCCCAAGTCTCACAACACTGTGTCTGAGCTTAGGGAGGTGCTATGTACATCATAATTAGCAGGGGTACTCCATTGACAAAGGTAGCAAAGAGTCATTGTAAGCTTACAGTTCAGTCCATGAGCTTGTCACCAATCATCAGTCTGTGTTTGCCCATACTTTAGCATGTTATCATCACTGGTGGGCTCTATGTCAGTACGTCCAGTCAACAATCATCTGCAAACTTGGTAAACCACAGGCCATCTGTTGTTGCCTGTGCTTCAGGGAAGTATTTCCCAAACAGTTGAAGGCCCATCACAGATCCTTGTGGTATTTCATTGGTGAGTGGGCTAGTGGTGGAGGTGTAGTCTGCAACTTTGAGAGTGTGTGATTTGTCATTGACCCTGCTGGCTATCCATCTAGTACTTGAGTTGACTCATAAAGTGTTTGTCAAGGATAGATCCTCCCTATTGAACATCACAGACTCTGTTAATACTGACTCCAAAGATTTGGATGACAGATAATAGGATATGCTGCCTATGTTCAGTTGTCCAAGGCCTTTGACAATATCCCCCATTAATGTCTCATAGTGAAAATGTTCCATATATGAATTAAGCCAAACAGTACTAGCTGGATGGGCAACTGGCTCACCAACAGAACACACAGTCTCAAAGTTGGGGACTGCACTCCCCACTAGCCATTTACTAATGGAATACCCTAAGGATCTGTGCTGGGCCCTCAATTGTGTGGAAACTACTTCCCTGAAGCACAGGCAAAGGTAGGTGGCCTGTGGTTTACTATGTTTGCAGATGACTGTTAACTGGGCAGACTCATATAGGCTCCACCAGGGATAGTAACATATTACAGAAGGGGCTGACAGAGTCAAATGATTGGTGCCAAACTCACAGACTGAATCCTACAGCAAACAATGCCTCAGTCCAGGGAGATCATAGATCTGTTGGCAATGAAGTACCCCTGCTAATTACAATATACATAGCACCCCTCTCAGTTCAAACACAGTGTTGTGAGACTTGTGAACACATGTTCATAGCAATCTCCACTTTCGTTACTATGTGTCCATAGTGGTGAGACACATTTTGCAGTGGGCACATCATACACACGGACTTCGCATCCAAGTCTAGGGAGGTCAGAGCTCTGTTGTATTCCACCCTTATCAGACTACTAATTGAGTCCAAGGCTCCCTTATGTCTATACCTCACCAGACAATTACAGCAAATGGAGAAAAAATAGAGGTTTGTGACCAGGAGAATGCAGGTTCTCCAAACATCACATACACGGAAAGACTACAAGACCTGTCACTGTACTCAGTTTCCTGCAAGCTGTTGAGCAGTGACCCATACCTGACCTACAGAGAAGTTTCAGACCCTGCCCTAGTGAAAATGCTGGACATGTGCAAATCAAATGAGACAGGAATAACTTGGACCAGGGTCCTCAACCTAGCCTGTAACATAAACAGAAAATGCAGGGGAGACAGATATATCCCCCAGTGACTCAATCTCCTCTGTTATAGGCTCCCACAGTGTGTAAAGCAGTGCTCCTGAATGGCCCTGTTCAAGCATAGCCTTCACTACTGGTTGGGCTATTGTAAAGTCACCTCTGGGCTGGCACCTATGTCCCTCAGGGACTGGCCTAGGTTTTGCTGCTCACAAAATCACTCTGCTAACAATGACCATCTAAATAAGATTACTATTTATTGCTCAATATTGCTCTAAGATTATATGTGTACGTGGTAATAATTATATGGTAAGAGGGGTGACCTATCAAATCAGAGGGCATTTCTATTGCAGTTCTACAAACGTGGTGTACTTAGCCCAGTGTTTTCAATGCCCCGCCTTTTATGTGGGAAAACCTCTAGGAGGTTAAGAGATCATATATATGAGCATTCTTTAGATATTAGGAAAAACAAACTTACCAATGCTCTTTACAAACATGTTATGGGTTGTGATACCCACAGCATAGGCTTTTTAATTATTGAACAAGTCTGAAAGAACATTCAGGGTAGGATTATGGATAAACATTTGGATGCTTTTGAAATGAGGTGGCAAATTGAGTTAAATGCTACAAGAGACCCTGGTTTAAATGAGACTGTTTCAATTAATTCAATTATAAATCAAAGCATTTTGACAGTTTGTGATTTCATTTGTTCTTTTTATCATGTGAATTTTACATCATATGACATCTTGGCGGGTTATTTAAACAGTGTTTCAATGTATGATTTTAGTTCTGATGAAGTTCCGAAAACTGTTAGAATGAAAGAGCTCAAATTTGGAATAAAGCTTTGGCTCACTATAGCTGGGTTTGAGTTCTCCTTCTGTGGATCGCAAAGGTGGTGTGCCATCCATAATCATAAATATATATATATATTCACTTTATAATTCCAAAATCCTGAAATATCAACTTTCAGAATTTCAAGATCATAAAGCCAAAACCTGACAATCCTGAATCCCCAGAAGCGCGAATTTTAAAATCGTGAACACTACACTAACCATAGACCACACACACACACACACATACACATAATCTCCCCAACACACAAACACTTAAACTTAGACTACATACAACTCCCTGCACCCCCCCACACCCCCTACTTAAATATACTAACTCCACAGTCGTACTACACAGACAAACACACAAAAACACCACCATACAAGCTACATTCCCCTCGCACACACAGATCACAGTAACCAATCTCACTGACACACACTAAAGCCCCTTAAACATAAATACTTACCTGAACTTCCAGCTATCCCTTCACATAGCGCAACACCAGAAGCACTACTTCAAAATCTCCGTACTTCGGGATTTTGAAATTCACTCTTCTGGGGTTTCGAACTTTTGAGCTTTTGGTTTTATAATCTTGGGATTCTGAAATTCAATATTTCAGAATTTCGGGATCATAAAGTGTTCCCAAAATTATATATATATATATATATATATATATATATATATATATATATATATATATATATATGTGTGTGTGTGTGTGTGTGTGTGTGTGAAATCACTTGTAATCCACAAAAAATAAATAAAAAGATAGTAATTATGATAAAGTGGCATTCACAGCCACATCAACAGCACTAACATTAGCTAACAATGGGAACTGTATGTGTGTGGGGAATACAGGTAATGCACATGCCCATGAAAATAGGAAAATGAAAAAGCAGATGTGGCATGAGTGTGAGGAAAAAGGTCACACAAGAAGGATGACTGAAGCTGAAGGTCAGAGAGAAAGTCCGATGGCAATGATTCATGTGTGTGTGTGTGTGTGTGTGTGTGTGTGTGTGTGTGTGTGTGTGTGTGTGTGCGTGTGTACATGTGTGTGTGTGTGTGTGTGTGTGTGTGTGTGTGTGTGTGTGTGTGTGTGTGTGTGTGTGTGTGTGTTTGAGAACAGAAGGTATGGAAAAGCCACAGAAAGAAGAGGTGTGAAAAAGGATCACACTACAGGGCAGATAGAGGTCAGTGATGTAAAGGATAGATGAGGTAGACAGACAACAGACATATTTACTGCAAAACATAAGTTAAGGAAAGATGATTACACATGCTCCGTTTTGTATTGCATTTGGCATTCCATTTTGTAAATCAGACTTTCCTATCCTTATTATCGCTGATTAAATGGAATATCAAAGAGAATTCATTTTAATATAGTCCTTCATGGGAGAATGCAAGTTCCTAGTTTTCTCAAGCGATTTCATGTATGCTAAGATCAACAGTCATCATACTACCCATCATCTTAGAGCACAAAATCTGGACAAAGCCATAAATAATGGTGGACAAAGCCCCAAAAATATGGACACTTTTTAAGTATTGCTCTTACAAACTTAGAAAGTAGATAGAGTAACAGGTTTTGCATTAGCATAAATTTTCTGAAGGGCATGAAGTCTGAAACTCAAATGCCCATCATTATTTTCTAACTTTGACCCTCAATGATTTGCCAATGATTTGTCAGAAAACCACAATTTTATGAGACACAGACCAAAAATATGAGACAAAAATCTCGGCACTGCAAAAATCTGGACAATTAACAGGTATGACAGTCATCATACGGGCAATTTCCTTCATTTTACTATCTTGTTGAGCTCTGCAAAAGATTAAGTATTCAATACTAAAAAGAAATGGAGTGGTAAACACCTGTTTCTCCTTCCTCCTTTCTCCTTCCATTTCAAAGAAAAACATTTCCCCATTGGATGTGGGGTCAGCCACGAGTTTAGGAATGTTCTCTATATTCTGCTTTCACAGTCTGTTGTCTATATATAATGACTCTCTTCTGCCAATTTGATATTTAACTTACATAAATATTCTACAGCCTTGTAATTCACTGAATTAAAGACGAATAGTTCAGAGATTAATGTTACCACAGAATCGTGTTAATCATTCTCAGACTAAACTATTTTTCTGTGCTCTATACTGAGGCAGTCAACAAATGTTTTGAATAAATACATTTATTTCTAAGATCTCCCCTCACATGCTGCACGTTATCTAAATTCAGTAGAAAACAATTACAAAATTAGAGTTACTCATGCCTCTGTCAGTTGTGTACAGTACAAGAAATTAATTTTAAATTGGTCACTGTGTTATCAGATGTGGGATATGAGAAACCTGATAAGGAATTTGATTTAACTTCTCAAAAAGAAAGCCAGAGAGTGATGTGGTAAATCATTTCCACAGTCTGTTAAACCTTTTTGAAATTTTACAAACTATAAACGTTTTTGATTTTAAGAACAGCACTTTTTAATTGTATGTGGAAATCCCAAGTTGTTTATTGGTCCAATATTACACTTGCTTGTGTTTAGAAACATGAATTTGAATAAAAACAAATAGCTGATTTTCAGAGCTAGACTAGATAAAATATTACCATTTGTTGTTTTTCAGCATAAAGTTCCATGTGTCATGTGTCATGTTGACATTTATCAAAGACAAGTAAATTAGACCCTAAAAGTGAGCATCTGTAGTGAACGGAGCATGTGGTGGTCAGCAGTTTGTATGTTGTCAATATCTATGGCATGGATTTACGGCCTTTGGTATAACCATGTTAGGGAAGGCTATGGTTGTTTAATCTCTGTCAGTACAACTGCATGCAATAGAGACAGTAAAACCACAAGACATAAGCTTATGAAATTACACATGATGCTGACCTGGACTGATACGTTAAGAATGAGCTAATATCTGCTCTTCATCCACTAACATAGTAAAGCAAATATCGTAAGTAGATGCTTATAGCAAAGATGAATTTTAAGCAGATAAAACAAATAGTGCTTCCAAATACATTAGATTACAACAAAAAAATCTAAAAGGAGCCATAACATTATTTGTCATTATTTGTCATTCCTAATGAGACAATGACCATTACACACACATGGTAAATTTTAAGAGCAGCCTAAAAGCCTTTCAGCATTTGAATAACTTTTTTCAGTCTTAAGATATGCAGGATGAGGTTGTGAAATTTACACTAGGTAAGAGCACATGGCTTCTTGTCTGTCAAGCAAGGATTACACAAGTTGATCATGGTACAGGTTGACAAACTTCTTTAGAAGTTTGCCTTTTACATCTCAAGTATGTTTCTTACTTCAACTTTTGAAAGCCTGAGGATAAATTTGCACCTCTGATGTTCTGAGTAGCACAGTTTGGATACATTAAGAAAAATTTTATATACCAAATATTTGCAGAAATATTTAACTAAATGTGTTTTTTATACAGTATGTATTAATGTGACTCAGTCCTTGGCTAGGAATTTATATATGGTTTTTACCTTACTAATAAACCAAGTTATAGCTTCTGATCAACAAAATACCATATATTATTGTACCTCTCAATACAGCTTGCTCTATTTTATGAGCTTATGGAAACAAAGAAACAAATGCCAGTTGCATGTATAAAGCTAATTTAGTGGAGGATGCAACCTAAAAGCAAGAAAAGCCCATTTAGGAAATAGAAAATGTATGATGTTTAGTCATTGCTACATAGGCTAGTTTTCTGATGCATGCAAATATTTTCAAATAAATTACAACTGGTATACATATTTCATGCTATGCAAAGCTATGGCTGTCATGGGCTAAACTGCAGGAGATGCATTTTACTTTTTTGGAAAACAGAAGAACTACTTTACCTTATTATTTTAATATGCTTGTAAATTGCCTTCCTCTGTTGTCTTTTCTGTTCTGTCTTTATGGCTAAGGATTCTATAATCCAATGTCATTTTGTTTACATTGTCTTTTAACAAGTCCCAGGACTGAACCCTGAGGTACTCCACTTGTCACTTGTCTGGAGCTGAATTTGGAATTGGCTACTTTTACAGTCTGGGTTCTGTCAGTAAGCCAGTTGGCAAACTATCGAGTGACCTAGGGATTAATGTCCATCTTAGTAAGTTTATCTAGGATTCCAGAGTGGGGGGGGGGGTGTCAAAGATCTTGGTGAGGTCCAGATCGGCTGTGTGGACCACCTTACCCTTCTCCATGGCTCTGGAGACTGATTTGAAGAAGTCAATCAGGTTCAGGAGACAAGACTGGCCCTTCATGAACCCAAACTGCGTAGGGTCCAGTATTTGAAGTTTGTCTTTGTTTATAAGTTCTATGATAATACATTCCATGGCCTTGCAGATCAGGCTCATCAGACTGATGGGGCTGTAGTTCCCACGATCCAAGGTGGATTCCCCCATTGTGGAGTGGGATACCTCTAGCTGTGCACCACTTAGTGGGCATGAAGCCTGAGGTTAGGCTATGATTAAACATGACACGTAGGTGACGTGCCAGTTAATTTTGTAGTTCATATAGTACACAGCCTGGGATGTCATCTGGTCCCATGGATGCTGTATTCTTAGCTTTGGAGACTGCATTTTTTACCTGTTTGGCCATTATTACCGGAATTTGGCAATCTTTCGGTATTTGAGATAGGCCCTTTAGGGGGTGAGAGGGGGGGGGTGATGTTTGCACTGAATCGATCTGCCAGGATATTGGCAATATCCTGGGATCAGTATATTTAATGCCATTCTGATGTAGCTCAGAGCAGATCTGAGCATTGCCATTTAGGTTCTTGACATAGCTATAGAATGCCTTATGGTTGTCTTTGGAATCTTTGGCAATGTTATTTTCGTAACTAGCTTTGGAGGATTTTATGAGGGAGCTCAGCTTCTTACTGAGGCTAGTAAGGGAGTTTTTTGCATCCTGGGATTTTCCTCTTTTCTGCAATAGTTTCTTCCTTTTGTTGTAAAGCTTGTTTATGGCAAGGGACCACCAGATTGGTTTCCTTTTTTTGGAGAAGAGTGTTTTGGTTCTATTGGGGATGGCACGATTCATGCACGAGTGGATGTGGTCATGCAGTGCCTTAGTGTAGGATTCAGCAGTCAGACTTTCAGTTCCTGTCTGCACGGGTGTCATGAAGTTTCATTCATGCCATTCCAAGGTCCAGAGTGTGTTAGCAGGTTGGTAATGATGCTGCACATGGCCAGTAATCAGTTTGCTGTGGGGTCATGGTAGGTACGCCACTCAGCTGGAAGAACAGGTAGGATCAGTCAGACCTTCTCTTATGCCACATGGATAACAGAGCCTGTGAATAAATTAGTTATGTTGTTCAGAGTTATGCAATTACTTGTTAATAACATTCAGAGTTCATATAGGCAAAGTATGGTAATTCTAATGAATTATGCACTCTAATTTCTGCATGACAAAGTGTCCTACTCAATAAAGAAGTAGACACAATTTCATTTCTGAGCCTTGTGTAATTTGTTGGGGAAGTGGGGATGTGGACAATTTTGGCTTTTCAGAGACATTTTGCCCGTATGGTTTTCTTGGTACAGTAATGTTTGCCATCTTAAAAATCTTCTGTCATGGTAGACAATCCATATTTTTCTTACAGGTCCCTGTTGCTATACCTGGTCTAGTTTAAAGATAATCACTGTTTAATATGGCTGCATTTTGAAGGTCTGAGGTACCAAGGACTGTTCAAGGACAGAAAGTTAACACAGCACAGATAATTTATGAATTCCTTAACTTCTCTGCACAAACTTTTAATCAACGTTAGTACAGTTCTCAACGTCTACTTCAGCTTTGTTGATTTGTGTTTTCATTACTATATAACTATTGTATTGGTTCAACAGTGAATAATTGCATGATGCAGTATAATTGCCCACAGTGACTATTTTGTAAATCCTGCACTGTATGCACACGTACATCCTATACTAGATCTAACTAAGATCCATGTTTGTTTCCTTTACTTAGCATAATTCATTTCCATCTTTTTTTCACTGTTTTATCTGAACGTTTGCACTTATTAAAACAAAAGTGCAAAAATCAAACATTTATTTCAACTTCTGAGAGTTTCTCTGGAATTGCTTTGCTGGAACTGTGGTTCGGAGCCTTTGCAGTATGTATAATACAATGAAATGCAGAGCATAGAAGTGTGATACATAGAAGCACAATGCTGCACAGAAAAAAAAAAAAACAAGAGTAGAGCAATGTTACATGTCCAAAGCATTGGTCACGGGGATCGGCAGTAAGAAATAATATTTGTCTATGCTGACGTAGTTGTATCATATAGCTGTTCTGCTCTGAAATGAATTAAAGACATTGAAATACTGGTTTATAGATAAAGCAGATTAAATTTAGTTGAATTTTTGGGATTGTTGTATATTCTTATAACTTATTTGACATGTAGAAACATGGCATTGTTTTGTAGGTAGCTGTGTGTAAAGGAGTTACAGAGAGTGGGTCCTAATAAGGAGAAAGCATTAGAAGTTCTCATATGGAATAATGCTTGGAATGTCAGAATGATGAGGAAGGAAAGTACCAATTAATGATGTACCAAACAAGGAAGGGCAAAAAAAAAATGCAAGTGTTTGTATGGAGGCATTCCCCTGTAAACTAAATGAAGGACAATCCCCTACAACTCAAAACCTTTGGGTATCAATGCCACTTTTGTACTGACTTAAAGTCTTAAAGACTTAAAGAGGGGAGACATGTCTCAAAATGAAGGAATTACTTCCAGCACACACTTAGAGAATGCATCAGCAGTTATTTCATATACAAAGCAGTGCTTAACAGTGTTTATTTTGGCACCTTGTATTTTGGGCATTTAACACTCAGCTACCTGTCGATATGCCAGTATTAGATGTGCAAGGTAAGTTGTGTGGCAGGTAGCTAAGGGGAATTGGGCTATAGAGGGGAGTCTTGTGGTTTGGTGTTGTTTATTCAAATGAGTATGTTGATGAAGGTACGGCATTATGGGGATGTTGAGTCTACACAGTAGAGTTGCAAATACCATTATTGCAAAGTTGCTAGCACTGGTAATGTAGCTTCATTTGCAAATGACTGCATGACAGAGGGAGACGGATTGCTTTTATGCAATGTAGGGCTATTGTGGGGAAATGTAGAATTTATTGGCATTTTCTAAAATGTTAAAAATGGGTAGGGTATAGTTTGTGGGTGTTAGCAAGGCAACATTTATTATTTAGATATGTGAGATTTTAGCTGGATTAGGATTCTTGTCCACAGCTGGAGTTTTCATGCTGTCCTATTTACATGGGTTTTGAATGTGATTGATTTGTCTACCAATAGACCTAGTTATTTAGAAGTTCGACCTTTTCACTATTGTTGTCTTTTGCAGAAGGGATCTGAATGCTGCTGACTCATCATGAACATTTTTTTTTATCTTGATTGCGACCTAATAATTTCCAATCCTATGACTTTGATTTTATTGTAATTTATATTTAGTGATGATGATGTTAGCTACTTATGTAGGTTTTGTAGGTTCACGGATAGCTCTTTGGTAACTGTTTTTGTTTATTTTACTTTTTTTTTTTTTTTTTTTTTTTATTTGGTTGACAGGATGAGAAACTTTTTTCTGATCTTTATAGATCAGGAGGCTTGAGGTGGATATGATGCTGGATATATTATTTTTGAACATAGAAAAATAGTAGAGGGATGGGTATGAAGAGTTCTGATAGTACAGAAGGCAATAACATGAAGGGAGAGTAAGACAAGATAAAGAAGACTTCATATAATGTGCAATTAAAATGAGCCACTGACTCTGCAGTTATCAGTGGTGTGGTTAAATTAGACGTATGATGTTTAATAAAATTATTTTGCACCAATAATGAATATCATGACTGAAAAGTTGACATAGTCCATATTTTTGCAGATATTATCAGAGGAAGTGAGTAAAGCAGATGTGGCATGGTATTCTTTATGGAACTGCATCTAATACTGGCATATCGACAGGTAGCTGAGTGTTAAATGCCCAAAATACAAGGTGCCAAAATAAACACTGTTAAGCACTGCTTTGTATATGAAATAACTGCTATTGCATTCTCTAAGTGTGTGGAACAATACCCGCAATACAATACTTTATTATATGCAACTAGTATGCACCCTAGCCACATCATCCAGAACATACCCAAATCCCAGTTCCTCAGGATACGCAGGATTTGTTCCACAGAAAATGACTTTGAAGAATTACAACAAGATCTAACCAACAGATTCAGAACCAGGGGATACAAGGAGCCTGACATTCAGCTGGCACATCACTTTGCAACCAATTCCACCAGATCTTCCCTTCTTAGATATTGTGATAGAAATAGGGATGCACAGGATGGAGGATTACGGTTTATTACTACCTATGGGCGTAACATCAATTTGATTAGAAATACCATGATGAAACACTGGAACATCCTCACTGCTAATGAGGATATTGCCTCCTTAGTCGGTAACACTTGTCAATGTGGTTACCATAGAGGGAGAACACTAAGTTCATTTTTTTCACATTATAAGAGGATGGGTTCAGGTGGCATTATACATCAACAACTTACGATGACTGGTGACAAACTTTGGGGCACTTATCAATGCGGCCATTGTTCATCATGTCCATTTATATTCACATCTAAACAATTTTCCAGTAAAAACACTGACAGGATTTTTAACATGAAATTTTTTGGCAACTGTAATAGTGATTGGGTGGTATATCTTGCGACTTGCACATGCAGTTTATTTTATGTGGGTCAGACATCACAGGCGTTGAGATTACGCATGTCAGAACATCGTAGTAACATTCGAACCAAAAGAGAAACCAACGCTCTGTTCAGGCACTACACACTACACATACTGATAGATTTCAATTCTGTATTGTAGATAGAATTTTGGGTGACAGATCCAACAAACAAGGATGACATTCTATTCTCAACCAAAAATAGAAACACTGGATTATCAAGCCAAGGGCACTATTTTCTCCTGGTTTAAATGATAATTTATAACTAATTAATATATCCAATATTGAATGTATTATCATACTTATGTTTTATTACCATATTTGCTATTTGGATCATCTATTTTTTACTTGTTATTTTTTATTTTCTAGTTTGTATTTTTCCTTCCAGTTTTTCTTTCAGGCAGTATTATGGGCATGCCTAAAATCCTTTGGAAGCACATCATTGGTCTATGGACCTTATTTAAACCTGCATTTGTGCATCATTTCCTGTTTGTACTTTTTTTGTTCCACTCAGGAAAGCCATGTTAGGCTGAAACCGGTCTGGATTATTGGATTGTTCGATATGTATTAAAACACTTAAGTTTTACCTTAGTGTTGCTGTAGTTTTGTTGCTGATATATACTGAGTTTTGTGCTGGCATTTTTTCAGTTACTGATAGTTTGTTTTGCCTTGCACTTGGATCCTACTTGCAGGGCTTTTCTCTTTTTCCATTCTTTATGGAAACCACAATGCTTTGAGACTAGCAGATTATTTTGTTTAAGACTGCTGGCTGCCTAAAAAATGTTTTTTCCCATAGTTAAAATGGAGTAGAAAGTTTAGATAAAGGGTTTTATTAGTCAAAGAATGTAACACTTTTTTTGTGCTACTTTTCTCTCTAGGAGCTAACCATCAACTAACACTTGGTGTCTATCCACATTTGCTGGGTTTTCCTACCATTTCTGACCTGTACAGATATTCTCCTCATTAGTTTCAGGGCACTTAGGAGACTGAGATAACCAGGGACCACACCATACTGCTGCTTAATGGTATTTCCTTTGCATCCCAGCAATATTGTAAGGGGTGGTTGTGTCGTGAGCAACAGTGCTGAACCTCCCCTTACTTCTACAAAAGGCTGACATCAGCAAGATGCTCTAGCCACCCTTGGAAGCAATTTTCAGTTGTCTTCTCCATGGAAGTCAAACTGCTATGTGTGCCAAAAATGTACCACTCAAATTCATCCCCAGGAAAAACATTCCTTTCCTTTCTTTCAATCATGTCAGATGCCCAAGCCACTACAAACTCAGGTCAGTGGGGTTGTAGTCAATAATTTATCCATCTATGCCATGGTACAGACTATCAGATACCATAAAACTTGATCCTTTCTTTATGACAATGATGATGGAGGGCACAGACCTTACGTTATGGAACTGCTGATGATATCATAAAGGGGAACAATAATTAATGTAATGCATGTATGTAGAAATGTGGAGTAATGTCCATCAGTAAGGCAGCCATATGACATGATGTTTTGGGCTAAGTCTTTATACAGTAGTATTGTGTGGTAGAGCACTAAAATAGAGAGATGGGAATACACATAACTAGAGCCAGAATGTGAGGCATGCTGAGGTTGGCGTGTTATGCTTGTACTTTGATACCTACATAGATAAGGTGGCATGCTCAGTCTTTAAATGTGTTGAGTCCTTGGAGTAATAAGGTTAAAAAAGTGATAAATGGGTTGGTTTGGGATAAGTGCTAGGACAGAGATTATTTAGCTTCTTTCTCATCATTCTGGGACTCCAGTTTCTGTTTACTAAATCTAATTTTGTCTTGTCAGTTTATTTTATTTACAATGTTTTCTAATGGCACAGCATTCTTCCAAGTACTGAAGAGTTGTTTGGTTTATATTTATATAATGTAGTGTAATACTAGCAGCTCTCAGCCTTCTGTGAACCACGGACAGAGGATGCTTTAATACTTTTCCTTTGCAAAGGGAGATATTTATCTTGCATGTGGTAAAGCATGTTTAAGAAAAAAAAAAAAGACTAACTCAAAGAAGTCTGATGAAGCCTTTAGTATGAGATGAAAGCTCTTTCTGACGTGACTAAATAAGCTTGACAAAAGAAGTTTTGTTTCATCCCTTCAGAAGTGCTGATGTTGTTTTCAATTTAATTACGTTTACAGAAAAAAAGTCTGTGATGCAGCCTCTTTCCCTGATTACTAGTGACTATTCACTACTTACTACATGTGATAAGAGTTGGTAGATAGAATTTCTGCTTAAGTACAGAAGATAAACACTTTGGCCTTTACAGAATGTGTGGAGTAATGAATGGGTGGTGCTTGTACAGTGATCAGTCATGAGACTGGAAGTGGTATCAGCCACTAGCCAATCATTTGTGTACTGGGTAAGACTAAGTAAGTTCTGGTGAGGAGGAGTTTATATTATCTGGCCAATGCTGACATTTGTAAAGGAGAGATGTTTGTCTTTTAATATGTGTGTTGCCCCAGTGAATACTGAATTCACATATGACAATGTGGTAATGTTTATCTAATGATCGAGGACAGAAAATGCCTACAAAGCTTTATTTAGTTGTGGATATCAGGTTAAAGATTACAATGAAGTTCAGTTTTATATGTGTACCAGTAAGGCACATGCACATTACCTAAATGGGATCATAATCTGATAGGTTAAGACAAGATGTCAGAAACGTATGTACTTTAAATAAGAAATTATCAGCTCTGCAGTATTTTCTCTGGTTTTAAGATTTGCTAGGTTGTGAAGCTGGAGATTATGGAAACGTATGTGTATACTCTGTGCAGAAATTCTCTTATGATTTTTAAACCTGGTTGATAGCTGGCTAAGGATGTGTCTTGCTAATGCCACTGACTGGCATGGGATACTGTTATTTCATTTTCACAGGAAAATAAACAACATTAGGTCCTAGACTGTTATGAATGATAACTGATTGTTGGGAATGAATGATGTTGATAATATAAGTTTTGAGGCGTACATGTCACTTGCAGGAAAATTACCTGCATATTTAGTAAATCAGTGACATTAACTATTGGAAATACTGATAAGTACTATTTATTTATTTATTTACTTACTTATTTGTCTGTCTTTGTTAACCAGGAAAGTGTGACTGGAAAGAGTCCATTTTCAGTGTAGGCCTGGGGAGAAAAGCATAATGACAGTACATTTATTTGAGCAAGTCAATTTTAGGCAGTTCTCAGAAAAACAACAGTTACGTTTCTCATAAAATAAAGCTAACATAATTATAAAATAGGTATATACAGTAAAGTATTTACATAAATAATTATAAGTCTATACAGTATGTATAGTTCTAAAATCTTGCTGGAAATAAATGGTTTGATACTGTAGAAGGGAAAACATTGTTGTAAAGAATATTTCAGTAAAGAGAGGTTTGCAAAGAGTTCAAGATATGTAATGAAGTAAGTTATACCATTATGCAAGAATGGAGATTTTAGTACTGTATAAGTTTGTAAAAAGTTCAAGAGGTATAAGGAAGTAGGTTATAGAATCATGTAAGGGAGGGGAGATAGTAGTAGTATATAGTAGGATAGTGGTAATAGCATATGACTGAGACAGCATGGTATAGGATTAGTTTTGTTTAGGCCGCCTGTTCCAAATTGTGTAGCTAGAAGGTTTATAACTTAGGTGTAAAGGGGGTACATGAGAGGGAGTAGAGCAGTAAATAGGGGCAGTTAGAAAAAGCAAAAGGTGAGAAGTGTTGTTTAAGAGGGGGGGAAGGGATCAAGTGCAGGAGGGGAAATTTGTTAATATTGTAGTGATTCAAGCAGAGGAAGGCAAACATGCTATTGATAAGCACTAAGAAATCTATGTCCTCACTAGAGGTCTCATCCTGGTGATGAATATGAGCATGACCTGGACTGGGTAAGGTATTGTTTGAGCTGGATTTTATACCTTGGACTTTGTTAGTCATTCTTACTTGTGTATGGACAGTGTTCCAGAGCTTGGAGCTGTACGAGGAGTAGAGTGAGACCCCAGTGAATGATTTGTCTTAGTGCTTAGTAGAAAATTTTCACCAGAATGGAGGACCCTTGTGGGGTTGTAGGCCAATATATTATTATTTTTTTTTTGTTAATGCAGGACATTTTACAGGATAATATATCAGTTTGTATGCCATAACTAGCTGAAAGTATTTTATGTTATGTAGTTGTCAAGCTCTACCCAGTTTAGATGCTTTATGACTTGCCAGTGGGTGAGGTTGGCATTCCGGGTTGGTAGCAAATTTAGCTACTTTGTTGTAAAAGGAGGCTAGTTTGGATTTTAGTGTAGAGCTTAGGTTTGTAAGAATAAGTGAGGTATTTAAGAGGACTAGAAACAAATCAGATGTGAATAGTATTTTTCTTTCTGGGTCTGTAAAGGGATCCATGTTTTTGGTGGGTTGTTTTAATTGTTTGATGAGTATGTCAATCAAATTTATGATTGTCACCTATTGTAATACTCAGTAATTTAATATGCAGTACTACCTCAGGTTTAGTAGTATTTGCAAATTTTTCCAAGAAAGATTGTTTTTCATTGAGATAATGCTTTGGGGTGAAGAGGATCAGTTTTGTTTTATTGAGATTAATGAGTAGGTTTGAAATTTTCAGCCAGGGTTTGATTGAAGAGAAAGAAATTTGAGAGATTTCTTGGAGTCTGGATATTATGGGAGCTGTACATAATAAAGTCAAATCATCTGCATATTGTACTATATTTGCTTGGTCTAGGGCAGTGCGAAGCTTGTTTATAGAAATATTAAAGAGAAGTGGTCCTAGTATAAAGTCCTGAGGGACGCCTATCATAACTGAGAGAGAGAGAGAGAGAGAGAGAGAGAAGAAAAGAGGTCTTGTTGCCATTTGACTACTTGCAGCCTTCCAAATAGGTAATTAAGGAACCATTTAAGGGTGAATTGAGTGAGATCTCTAGAAGAGAGCTCAATGATGCAATGCTGAAAGCTTTGGATAAGTCTAGGAACACAGCTGCCATTAAGTCACCATTATTCCTACGCTGGTTTATAGTATTGGGGAAGTGAAGGAGGGCAGTGGTTGTGCTGTTGTGGAGTCTGAAACCACCCAGTGTTTCTGAGGAAGCTTACTTGAATTTAGGTAATGCAGAAGACGAGCATGAATACATTTTTCAAGTATTTTTGATGGGGGGGGGGTGAGGATAACAATGGGTCTGTAGTTATTAAACACTATAGATATGCCACCTTTGTGTAAAGGTATAATAAAAGATTTTTCCAGATGGAAGGAACATATTTTTTCAGATATAGATCTATTTATCAATACAGAGATCACAAAAGCAATTGTATCTGCACTCATTTTTAAGTAGTTTATGGGGAGTTAGTCAGCAGCTAGGGTGGCTGGTTTTAGTTTATACAGGAGTTTTTAATGGTGAAGGGAGGTATTGGACTGAAGTCAAATAGCTAAGGATGTTTAGCAGAAGTTGTATATATTGAGAGGTAGTGAAAGTATTAATATTTTGAGGTACAATATAGTCTGTATAAAATTGTTAAACTGTGTGGGAAATGAATCAGTAGTATTGCTGGATGTAGGAGTGAGGGTGGTACTTTGGCCTGGATGTAAAAAGTTTATTTATGGATATCCAGACAAGTTTTGGATTGTTCTGATGTTTATTTTGGAGGATGTTATAACAGACTTGCTTGTCAGTTTATATTTGGTATTTTGACCTATTCCTTAATTTATTTGACCCATTCTTTCCCCTGCTTTGTCTTGCTGTAGAATTAATGTCTTAGATTCATTTGTTAGCTATGATGCATGATTGGATTTGACCCTTTTGGTACATAGTAGGACAAGGTTACTGCTATTTTTTTAAGATTATCTCATTGAAGTGTATGATAGCAGAATTTAAGGGTATAGATTTTAATATTTCCAGTTATATTCTGTTAAGGAATTGATAAAATTGTGTTTGGCAAAGTGTTTTGAGTCACATACTTGGTTGTAAATTATATGTTTACCTTGGATATTGTAACTTCTGATAAAGTAAGTAGGCTGTCTGGAAGGTTACCAGCTGCCCTAATTTTGGTGGGTCTACTAAGTTTATGAAATCCAGAAGCAAGTATTATTATTTTATTTTTTACTTTATTGAATAAAAAACATTTAAAACTGCTGGCAAATAAAAAACAAAATTGATGACTTACTGATTGACAAATCCATTTGTTGACTGTTCCAACACCTTAAATATGATGTCTACTTTGCCTGCTTCTTCCCTGGAGAATATTGAGGTATAGATTTATAAATTTTATATGTGATTTTTTTTCTTAATTATAAGTACTGCCACTATAAAAATAGGAACTGCCTCTTTTCTGATCTGAAAGAAAACATCAGTTATTTGTTTGGAATCTTAAACATCATTCTTGAAATAAGAGATGGAAGACTAAATGGGAGGGCTTTAAAATATCAAAGCATCCTTGTACATCTCAAGGAATCTGACTGATTCATTTCCTTTAACATTTGCACAAAACCTAGACATCACAAATCATTAAGAAATCCTTACTGAAACTGCTGAGAACAGAATGGATGGATTTAATAAAGCCTACATGGACATACTTGCCATGTAGGTATAGTAGCATGGGGCTTACATGGAAGTAAGCAGATGTGCGATCCAGTAAAGGAAGCCGAGGGACATGCACAAGCGTGCAAACATGAAAGTGTCTGTGGCATGCAAATCACCTCATAAGCAGCTGAAATGCATGCAAATGAGGCAGGTAGAGTGATCCAGCAAGCAGATATGCAGTTGTGCAGACCCCATGTTGGTGTCTGTAATATACATGGAAAAATTCCATGTACAGGAAGTAAAAATGACACCAAGGGCTGTAAAAGTGGAGGTACAGTGCAGAAATACTAGAGTGGACACAGATATATGCAAAAGTAACCACTGTGTATCTACAATTTTATGGAAAATAATATAAAATAATTTTTTTTTAATATCCTGGGTATGTTTGAGTGGTGCGCTACAGAGTGCAAACATGCCATTATGACAAAAAAAATTAAAATATATTGTAAAAAACAGAATGTGTGAGTAGATAACAGTAATGCATTAGAGGACCCTGTGTGGGATATGCACAATATAAGATTTCTTTGGTTGCTAACAAAGTAGGGCCTGAATCTGTGTAGTTACCAGGTACTGTGCATGGATCTATATGCAAATCAGATGGGGTTACTGAATAGCAAGAATAGGAATCCGTGTCTGCTGATCCCATTCGTGTAGGCCCAGAATGATGTTGGTGTCCATAGAAGAGGTAACTGACATTAAAGGGGGGAGTGTCTGCAAACTTTGAAGATCATTGGTGCGCAACAGTGTCTGTTTGAGCGGTGCACTGATCTGCTTAGCAGGGGTGTGTGCCTGGTGACTACTAAGCTGATTTTACTTTAGGGGTGCATGCTTCAGTCGGTTTGAACATATTTGAGCATGTTTGCATGGCACGCAGCCTTGCTGAGTGTGACCTGCTATGGGGGCATGTCTGCTCACTGTTAAGCTTTGCTTATCTTTGCAGTGAGGGTTTGCGCCTCATGCCACCGTGCTCAGTAAGGAAGGCTGTCAAAAAAAAAAAATGTCTGAGAAAGCCAATGAGGTATTAATGACTGGTGAGCCATGTTTCACTTAAACTAGCACCATTAAACCCCTTAATAATGTACTTGGCAGGTGTAATACATCATAGCTAGCCAATCACACAGAGTACACCTACAGAAGAGCACTATAAAGTATGCATACACCCTACAATCTGATTTTCCCCCATACTCTGCACCATTGGAGTAGAGACTTGGAAATATTATCCTACAGAATGCTAGGGGCTGCTGCAGGTCTGCTATATATGTATGTTCTAGATGTGCACATGAGTGCAGCTGCTGCTGACGCTGATCATAGGCTGAGACTGAGAAGGAGAAGTATGTTCAGGCTCAAGGTAACCTATCAAGAGCTACATGAGCTGGAGATTGTAGAGTGCTACAGGGTAGACAGGGACATACTACAACAATGCAGTGAGCTCTGCCACCCTCAACTCAGACTCAGAGCCAACAGAGGGGTGCCTATCTCAGTGGAAACAAAGGTATGTGCAGCCCTTAGGATACTAGCTACAGGTACTTTCCAAAGACCAGCTGGGGACATAATGGGGGTCTCACAGGCATCTGATTCCTGGGTACTCCACAAGTTCCTGAATGGCATGCTACCTCATGTCAGTAAGCACATTTATCTTCCCCACACCCCTGAGGAGAGGGCCAGCAGTATGGGACTCTTCTTATTTTTAGCACACTACCCTGAGGTACTGGGTGCTATAGATTGCACTTATGTACACATCAATGCATCACTTGGTAAAGAGGATAGCATCTATGTCAACCACAAGGGGTATCAGTTCATCAGCTACTAGGTTGTGTGCAATTCCCAGGGCATTATAATGAACATGTGTGCTTGGAGCCCTGGCAGTTATCATGACTCCCATATCTGGCATGCATTACAGCTGCACTAGATGTTTGCTAGGGAGGACATCCCATACAGCCATCAGAAATGCACAGACGCCCACTGAAGAATGCCATAATGAGGCACACGCACCAAACCAGTAACATCATAGAGCATGTGTTTGGAATGTTGAAGTCACAGTTCTGATACCTCATTATATCTGGTGGAGCCTTGCAGTACTGTCCAGCCACATGTGCACATATGTTCACAATATGTGCCATGCTACACAATATGATCCTGCAGAAACAGCTACAGCAGGATCAGCATCCACAGTGGGGATCAGAGGAGGAACCCCCTGAGGCTGTCCATGTAGACAGATGAAGGTTTGCCCAATATGCTCTGACCTTGGCCAAGTGACAATTATTAGCACACACACTGACAACCTAGGGCCATAGGGACTGACACTGCACTCTGACCCGCATATATATCAGTAAAAAGTGATGCCAGCCAGGCCCCACAACCTGCACCTCACCATGTATTGGTTGTGGACTGTCTGCATCAGACAGAGAGGGCCCTGAACTACAGGTCTGTCAACTGCTGCATCCGCAAGGTAAGTCACTCTGCTGTACACCACTTGTAAGTGGTACTATAATATGGTAGCATATGTATGGACCTGCAGCATGTATACAAGGGAATATAGTGGGCTATATATATATAGTGTGCTACTGGGCTACTTGCAGAGATCTATAGTGGGATACTGTGCTGCTTGTACAAATCTAACAGACACTTGGGACAACAGGTACTCTGTTCACTAGTATATGCCCCATAATAGCCACTAGGCCAAATGGCTGGAAACTCCACAACAGTAGTCCTGGGAGATGCCAAACAGTAGGGTCACAGGACAGCCACATGACTGTCTATGTCAGCAGAGCATAGGCTGCTTGTCCCCCACTCCAAACACATAAGTGTTGCCATACAACTGCTGTAATAGTAAGTCTGCAATGATATACCATCAGACCAGAAAATTCCCCTATCTTGTTGATAGTTTAAGGGAGAAAATCTGTCTGTCTGGCAGCTGGTGTGGCTCAGTGGGCCAAGGACAGCAGCATGGGTGATGGTGTTGATGGTTCAAATCTGGCAGCATCCAGCATATTTTGCATGTGTGGTACATATATGTTGGTAGTCCCACAGACTGTCAGAAACTCTCAGTCTGTTACTGCAAGACAGCTGGACAAAGCCAGAGTGAATGGGGGCACAAAGAGCCATACCTACAGAAAGACATTATACACACACTCAGCAACCTAGCAGGTAACTAGTTTAACAGTAGGTTGTAACAGGTTAGATTAGTTGCAGGATGTAAAGGCCAACAGTTAAATGTGTCAGTAGGTACCACAAGTCAGCAACGAATGTACAGTATAGCACCGGGAAACCACAAATGCATGAGGAACACAGCATAGATATGGGGTGAAATGCTGGGCATTCTGCAAAAACATGTACAGGGAGAGGTACGCAGATTGTCACCGTGTGGGTGGTGTAGTACCCCAGTCACATTATACCTCTCAACATCTGAAAACAGAAAATCTATTGAAATAAAGTGAATAAATGTGGGACCAAGGCCCGCAACTTGGGACATGTTTTAAATAATTTCTCCTACAAGCATAGAATGTGGATAGAAGAACAGGACCTGCATTCGCTTGACTCTCCTGTTGTGCATGTAGTCTGAATCTCAAACATCTGTCAGTATTAATTTACTGCAGTCTTGATGGATTTGCCACTAACTAGCCAGAAAACAACAATGTTATGTGAAACAGATCAAAAATATGCAGCAAGAATCTGGACAGTCTGTGAAACTCACTACAGTTCTGAAGTTTGAGTCACATATAAAAGTCAGCAAACAGCTGGGGAATGCCTTGGACAATATCAGGCAACTGCAGAATTGTGATAACAGGTGCAACAGCCAATGTCCAGCAGCACACAATATTCCTGGACTGGAGTACAGGTAGCTCTGGACTGAAGTCACCTTGTAAGTACTGACAATCACACTGAGCATTCTCCTACACTTAGCTAACTTGAGCCCAAGTCTGTTGCCTCTACCACCAAAAGACCTGCTATGTGGAAACATGGCTAGACAGACATATAGCTACGTATGCATATCTGTCTCTCCCTATCAATCTCATGCTTGATTAGTGCCTCTAACAATATGTCGCGTATATATATATATATATATATATATATATATATATATATATATATATGTATATATATGTATATATACATATATATATATATATATATATATATATATATATATATATATATATTACTGCGGTGGTGGTGCTGCGGTAACGTTGTCACATCACAGTTAAACGTTGCCCATTCGATTCTCAGTTAGAGCGTCTTCTGTGTGGCGACATGCATGAACGGGCATTCCTTCATTGAAGGTTGTGCGTTAGGCCTGGCAAGCCAGCACGTAAAACTCTATTGCCACGGAGTTCCGCTGTGGCGACCCCTAACTGGGAAAAGCCGAAAGACACAAACAAACAATATATATATATATATATATATATATATATATATATATATATATATATATATATATATATATATATATATATATATATATATATATATATATATGTGATAACAAGATGTATATATAGCTATATAAAGTATGATGAGACATAGACTTCCCACATACTTTTACAGAACACATTTACATTACTGACACACACAATTACATTTTTGTAGACAACCCTGTTATACACATTGATATAGATATGTGAGAGGATATAAAATGTTCCAACATATCCCTGAATGATGGGATTATCTGCACATATACAGCACAAAAGCTGTCTGATGGCACCACACCAAGGTGGCAAGAGTGCACACTCCACTCACCCATAGACCCCTGAGCCTGAAGGCTGTCACCCTGCAGACAGACATAGGTACACATGTGATATAATGTACAATGGGTGCAATGCAGTCCTTTTACAGGCCATATTTTCCCTAGCTATATGTCTGCCTATCAAACTGCAAACAGCCACATATGGCCAGACTGGTAAGTGTACATACATAGCAGGGATACTACCAGGTATCCCACCCCTAGGACACTAGATACAATAACAGTACCAAGCAGTATCACTCTGCAGGACACACATGCTGTCTAACACAAGGCCACTTTGCGTACTCCACAAGTACTGTGCCTGCATCAACATATACAACAGACATAACCTGTGGTGCATTTAGTAGGTACTGTGAGCTATAGAGTAGCTATAATACTAGCTAGGTAGAAGTTCTAATCTCACATCCTCCAACTCTGCGTGTGACAATATATCCCCTCAAATCACTATGGACATGCTCATTTTCACTGTCTCCATGCAATAGTATGCATTGTTTGCCCTGTGACTAGCTGCTGGGATGTAAATTCCCTCCTCTATAAGGCCTGCTGATGTTATCCACCTTAAGAGCACTGGCTGACAGTATATTAGCAAATAAACAGAGTGATGCATGTGATAAGTGCCGCAATCTATACATCTGGGAGGATGGTGTAATGGTTAAGGTGTTTGCCTTATAGACACAAGGCCCAACATTTGATTCTCACATGAGATAATTGGCTAGGCTTAAAATGGCCCACAAGATTAGTTAGCCTAGTACTAATCTATGAACTAGACAGATGCAGGAACAAAGAAGAGACGTACCACCAAGGCTGTCGTGAGACAAACACGTCACGTTAAAAGCCAAATTCTTTGATACGAACAATAAAACGTAGCATAAAACAAAGTTCTAGGGTGGATAAGCGCTTTCAGTAAAAACCTTCTTCAGATCCTCACCCATTGACCAACAATTGTTCTTATAAAAGAAGTAGTAGCCAATCATCAAGAATCAGGAACAAGCTGGACCAATGAACTTCTCAAACTAAATCAACCATTTAGCATATCAAGATGACCAATGAAAGACTATCATAGGTTCATAGCTTCATAGGTTGGTACTAGGCTATCGACCCTAGGGCCTATACAAGCCTAGCCATAACAATTCCCTGGCTATTTCGTCCCACACTATTTACTTCCCTGGACCCCTGTCTAGCAGGGTGACTGACGTGATCCCCATGGTGAATCTCCTTTCTCCCATCCAATCATCAAGGTTCCTTTTGAAGAGGGCCAAGGAGGTGCTCTGCTTGACATGTATGTGCAGTCTATTCCAGAGTGTTTGGAGTCTCTGCATCAGGAACCTATCCCTCCAGCATGTTTTGTTTATTGTGATAACAAGATTTATATCCTTGGAGCGTGTGGCTCTGAGGGATTGGGATTTCGTTAAGTGTAGCATGTCCAGCAACTCTGTTTTTGACATGGCCTTGTATGTTTTATTTTATTTTATTTTTATTTTACATTTGTTGACTGGGATAGTCCGACTGGATGCATGTCCATTTTCAGCGGAGGCCCAGGGAGAAAAGTTCCAAGGGTAAGCAGATACAGCATTACAAAATACCAGCATTACATATTACAAACAGACAATTTACAGAGATTACATAACTAAGCAAGTTAAACAAGTTCCACAGGTTACAGTTAGTCCTGAGCACAAGTCAGGATTAAATTAAATTACACAGTAAACTGGTTAACAGATTTTTACACATTCGAGTTAGCCAGGCTTGATACATTGACATAGCCAGTTAAGTGACAAATGTTGTTTGAGTCTAGTTTTAAATTGACCTAAGGTGGAAAGTAAGGTAATATCAGCTGGAAGAGAGTTCCAGGATCTACTTACAGAGTTTGCAAAGAGAGAATCACCGGCTGTGTTATTAATTTTGCTAGTCTGAATTAGTAGTTTGTTAGAGGATCGAAGCAGTCTAGGATTGTTATAGGGGTGATAATATTTTTAAGTGCAGGAGTATTGTCCAGATTATAGAGGATTTTATAGGCCATAATCAGTTGGTTATACTGGATTAGGCTAGGTAGTTCAAGCCAACCAAGCTGATTTAGATTGATGCAATGATGTGTCCTAAAAGGCAGCCCAGTGGCAAACCTGGCAATGTGGTTGTAGCAAATTGAGAGTTTGTTAAGGATAGTCTTGTTCAAATTCGAGAGTAGAGGGGATGCATACAGAAGGGTTGAAAGAAGGTGAGAGCGAGCTATGGCAATTTTAGCTGGAGGGGTTAGGAAGGCTTTTATTCTGTAAAGTGACCCTAGTTTTTTATTGATGGTTTTGATAGTTTGGTTAACATGTAGGTCAAATTTGAGATTATTGTCTATGATGACACCTAATAGTTTTGTAGATGGGTCAGGGGAGATTATTGTGCCATCATTTGATTTTATGGTAAAGGTGAAAGCGGTAGACCTACGTGTTGGTGAAAATAACAGCATTCTAGGTTTTTTGGGATTTAGGATCAGACGATGTTCAGAAAGCCAGTTTTCTATTGTATTAAAGGTGGTCTGGGTAGCTGACCATAACTCTACTGGAGATGTGGCTGAGCAAATCAGAGTAGAGTCATCAGCATATTGGATACAGCTGACTTTTGGGATGACAGTATAAAGGTCGTTAATGAAGATGGAGAACAGCAAGGGCCCTACTATAGAGCCTTGTGGTACTCTGAGGTTGTTAGGTAGAAGGTTAGAGAGTTTGTTCTGCCAGAGGACAGCCTGCTGCCGACCATTCAGGTAGGATTGAAACCATTGGAAGGCTCCAGTATCTAGACAGAATGTTTGCAGGGTGTGGATTAAAAGTTGGTGATCAACCATATTGAATGCCTTGGAAAGATCCAAAAAGAAGGCTGAGGATATGTAATTATTGTTGCGATTATGGTTTATGGTGTTAGTAAAGGCTAGGAGGGCTGAAGTAGTGCTGTGATGAGGACAGAAGCCATGCTGAGTGTCTGCCATAAGGCAATTTTGGATTAGGTGGTGCATGAGTTGTCTATGAATACATTTTTCCATAATCTTTGCAAGTGGAGAGAGTATAGCTATTGGCCTATAATTGGAGAATTCAGTAGAGCTGCCTCCTTTGTGAAGTGGGATTACATATGTTAAGCAGAGATCGCCTCGGAGTAGATGAGTAGCTGGAGTTTTTTAAGGTGGTCAGCATAGGGCATCTGCTTTAGGCCTGTGATTCATTTAGTGAGGTATTTCTGTGCCCTTTCCAGTTGTTGCAGATGTCTTGAGAGGTACATACCAAATGGGGTGTTGTATTCTATAATGGGTCTAATGAGGGATGAGTACAGTGGGACAATGACCTCCTTTTTTCTGGATGAAAAGCCCTTCGTGATGAGGTGTGTCACGTAGAAGGAATTCCTGACTGTTGTGGCGATGTGGTTATTGAAGGTGAGACCACTGTCCACCTGTGTCCCTAGGCCTCTTATCACACTTTCAGTGTTTAGTGTACTGCCACCTATGTGATAATTCATGGGTACATGTTTTTTCTCAAAGGGGACAACTATACATTTCTTGGCATTAGCTTTAGCCCATGGCTCTGGCACCAAGCATCTGTTTCTGTAAGGCCCTTTTGTAGAGTATCCACATCATTAGGGGATTCAACAATGGCTCCCAGTTTGCAGTCATCTGCGAACTTTGTTAGCCAGAGTCCCTTAGTGCTGGCCTGTACTTCAGAGAAGTAGATGCCCAACAAGAGAGGTCCCAGGACTGAACCCTGAGTTACACCACTTGTCACTTGCCTGGAGTTGGATTTGGAGTCAGCTACTTTTACAGTATGGGTTCTGTCAGTAAGCCAGTTCGCAACCCATCAAATGACATAGGGATTAATGCCCAGCTTAGTAAGTTTATCTATGATTCATGAGTGGGGGAATATCAGAAACTATTTCTTCCAATCAGGGGCATGCCAGTCTCAAGTTCATTCAGAATCACAGTAGAACCAATCAACAAAAAACAGGAACAAACTGGTCCAATGGACTAGTCATACTGAACCAGCTATTTAACATAACAAAGGGACCAATCATCTTTAATCAAGAAGCTTTTTTAACAATAGGAACAAAGTCATGACTATTCCTAGTCAGGAAGCTTGTCTTTCAATAGAAATTAGACCTTAACTATTCATATTCATGTGAGGAAAAGAGCCAGTGAAAACACCCACTAAAAACAAAACGAAACAAAGGAGCAAATAATGATGCCCATGCTAACTTAGATGCAGGCCTTCCTGAATGATAGCAAGACAGAGCCACTTTACTGATAGAAAAGAAAAATCATGCCAGTGCCTCGCTATGGCCACCATTATCATCATCAGAGTCCGATGAGGCATTGACATCAGGTTGTAAGGAGGACAGACTCCTTCCCCCCATTCACCTGTGAGAAGTAAGATAAAAGCAGTACATTACCACCTGCACTGTTATGTATGGTAGTCCACACAGACTCATAGAGATGTGGATCCACGACTGCATTACATGTCCTGTATCTTCTTATCTGTGATCCCATGCACAACACACACACTCAGAAGAACATACACAGAGAACCCAGGGCCTGCATACCATGCATGTCAGCTACATCTGAATAATGTTGCCAGTTCAATAGACCTATGAGGTATGCAATATGACAGTGTATGTGACATAACTGCAGATAAAACCCAGTGCACCTATTTTGACAATGATATGCCAGTTGCAGTAGCACTGCCTCAGGTATGTACCTTCTCTTGTTTGTGTTTGAATGGGCATCTTGGAGTAATTGCCTCATGCATAACAGGCTGCGTAGTTGCTCATAAGTATAAGTGCAAACATGTTAACATTTGTACAAATACACACCTGTCATCCCTTAGGCTATGCACTGTAGTTAACTGCTTTGACATGGAACATACAATTATTCTACTCTGGCTAAGCATAACAGTTGTGCAAAAGGCAAAACAGCAGCCCTTACCATTCTTAGGGTATTTCTGATCTGGCAAAACAACAATATCACACTGACCAGGTATAGGACCATGAACTCCGGTCACACCTGATAGACCTGTGAAAAGGTGAGGGAGATGTAATGTCAGGAACACCGAATGCTGCAGTGTTACAAGGTATTATGTGTGTATATCCACATGTAGAGTAGCTAATGTGATACTGGCTATATTGCTGCAATTCTGAGTATGTGTGCAAAACTGTGGGTAAAAACTTATCCCCCTCCAATGCAGGCAGACCTGACACACACATATATTGGTCTGTAGAGCCTGCCACAAGGACTAATAATGTATTATACTGGTGCACACAGAAAGCTTACCTAATGCTCCTCTGATGTGGACACTGTGGCACTCACCTCCAGGATTTATGGTGTGATGGTTAGCTGGGAGCTGCCGATTGATCCTAGCTTCTCCAGGAATTCTTCTGTGGCTGAGAGTGGTTGTTCCATTGCAGGCCATCCATCAGTAGCAGTACAATCCCTGGTAACAGCAGCTGCCCTTTGACGTGTGGCATTGACCATGTCAGTAGCCCGGTGTCGAACCTGCTCGTAGATCCTGTCCTGTTGGCAAGTATCATTAACAGCCCTCACAAGGTTGGCCCACAATGCTGCCAACTATTCATGCTTGTGGCAACCCCTTGACAGCAGGATGTGATGATTGAGTCTGAGGGTATCCAGTATAGCATCATTTTCTGCAGATGAAAATTGCAGATGATTCCATCGGTACATTGTTCCTGCCTCTCAACTATGCAGATGCTTGCAGAATGTCACCATGTTTGCCTCATAGCTGTGGTCCTTCTTGCACAAACTTGTGCATGTCTTACAAATGGTTATTCACTGATTGACGATTGCTGTCAGAAAACTCACACAGAATCTGCCACCCATCAGACCCTTCAGACAACACTTATGCTACAGTAATATCTGTTATTGTAATCAGATTCTTACTTTGTATGGCCAATATGTATACTGTGTCACTGAGTTTGGTTTGGGCCTTTGTCCTCCCATTAAATATGGCTTTGTCCTGATTTCTTACTCTAGGAGGTTGAGAGGTATGTTAGGCATAGCTCTCAACCAGACCGGGAAGAAAGTCAATGAAACAGGGAGTTAGCCAGAGTACATCATTTACATTCAGGGACACTTTGATAATGTTATTTCTATTTATGTGTGACATTGACAGACTGAGAGGAGGTGACTTACAGTACATAGTTTGATGTTACAGGAGTGTACACCCATACTTAGTGTCACTATGTCTTATGTGTAATCCACTATCTTTATTACAAGAGCCAACCATTAAAGGAGGGATGGACATGGACAGAGCAGAGATGTGATTCAAAGCAGGGACAATTGAAAGGCATGCCTGTAGGTGTTGGACAGCAGATTGTCACTGACATGTCATTATCATAGCTCTAATATGAGCTTACTGTTGTAATCCCTATTCCCCATACCTCCAGCCTCCCATCTGCATCCCTTTCTATGGGGAAATGTAGAACATACCTGGTAGAGTGATGTATTCCTTTTACTGAAGCATTCTTCTGCAAATGCTTTGCGCATACACTGTCTGTGTGAGTAAAACTACATGCAGACCTGTTCCCCATAAGCAGTTGCTTACCTTTTGTAGTTAATGCTCATAAACAGGCAATTGCCTGTGCACCAATCTGTGGCTAAGAATTGCTAATTGCATTTAAAACAGCTGAATCAGACTATCATTAGCAAATGATATGGGACTACAATGCAATATATAAAGCCTTGGCCCCTTTCTTAGTTTTTGTGATGGACATTACTGAGGTGTGGAAACTACAGCTTTGCTGTGGGTAAGTACAAATACTGTCCACTGTAGAGATGTATGACGTATGTCCACAGTTCTGCCTCATATGTTGTTCAATGTCCCGTGACAGTGTGTTCATCTGGCAGTTCACTGGCAAACATTGAAGGTTGAGGTCAGAAGGAGGAGAGAGACATGTGAATGCCACACTTCATAACCATCACAATATGCACGGTAATGCAGTAGCTGCTATTCTATTAACTTATTATCTTTATAGGGGCACACTGTGAAACATGTACCTATCTGTGGGCCTTTGCACCCTTTTTATGTATGGTTGTGTCTGGATCCCTTGCTATAGGGGGTTGGGAGATATGGTCAATCTGTAGCAGCTACCTTAACATACAGTCCTGTATACTGCAGGCTAAAACAAAATAGGGGGGAGTGTGGACATATTGGAAGCCTGCAAGCTGTAGGTTTAACTGTGGTAGCTGTGTCAGCCCTGTCGTTACAGCAGAGCCAGGGTACGGGTACCAATTACAGTTGAATCAAGGCATGTGCTTAAGATACATCTGTTATGCAATAGTGCCAATAGCAAAGTAGTAGGTGAGATATGGTTAGGCTATATGAATAATTGCAGTGTGTCCCTACCTGCAGGCCTGTGACTTGTAAAACTGGGTAGCTGATGCTTCAGTAGCAGTAACCTATGGGAATAAAATTGCATGACTCAGTTGTTACTTGCTGTGTTCACACCAATGTAACTGAAGTGCAACACACTGGATTCTAACCTAGGACTGTGTGTGGCAACATACTCTGTATGCAAGGCATTTACCAGACTGAGCTACTGAGTAAATTGTGCACCAGATGTATTTGCCAGATATATGTGGTGTCATGCAGTCTGTAACATATGTCTATGTCCATCAGTGTGTGCATGACTATCAAAGGCAGTTGTTCTGCATCAGTGTCCCATTTTAACATATGTACTGTGCCACTGATGCCTTAGCAGGTGCATTTGAAGATGTTGCAGGTAAAAGGGAACATTTACCTGCTATCCTAGGTCTCATATACTGCCATTATTATTTATTAGACTGTCTAATGGTATATTTCTGCATCAGAGTCCCAGGTACACTCCCATTTGTCACATTAGGTTTGATTTCAGTCTGTCAGTGGCAATCAGTATGTATTGTGGGAAACACCTTCTTTCATTAAGATCTGTCTGGCCTACTGGTTTAGTGCTGTAGTTGACAGGAGCCTAGGTTTGAGACTTGGCAAGGGTGATTGTTCTGTACATGTGAGAAACACATAAGACCATTAAGGCACATTAAACCATGTTTAAGTGTAGTTGAGCAGGTTTGTGCAATGTGATGTGAAAAAGGGGCTGATAAGACAGTGGTGAAATGGGAGCAAGCAGGGAAGAAACATACTGGAAGGCAGATAGGGATGTGGTGTAGGACAGAACCATAGCTATTCATTTCTTGTATGGCAACAGCTGTGCAGTTTGACAGATTCTGTGGATGAATTTGGACTCTCACACCCCAGAGAGAGGGGTGAGGACAACACAAATGTGTTGTCAAGCCAAGTGGACCAAATTAGTTGTGTCCAGTGGACACATGTGAGAAATGGAGAGCTATGTATGGGGAGATATATTTTTGTGGGACAGGTGCCCTTTTTTTTTTTTTTTTTTTTAGTAAGTATCGAGTGCAATGTTGGGGAAGGGATGTAGGTACATGTGGGGAGGTACTGTGGGAAGAAGAGGATGCAATTGCAGACAGACAAGAAAGAAAAAACAGCAGAAAGGGGTGGTGTGTGACACATGAGGGGGTAAACACCTTGGATGGGGAGGGTGTTGTCGAATCTGAGAAGCATGTGCCTCCACATGGCAGCAGAGTGACTGACATCCCCACCCATGGTCAGTCAACACTGCTCCTTCACTGCCCCAAAGCTTACTGTGTTGGAAGCTGGGCACCAGGGCCAGCAGGCCCCACCTGGTTGTCGAGTCTGCCCTCAGTCTGGTGCAGGCATCATTCATAGCTTCTATGAACTATCTGCTACTGTTCCCAGGTGGGTGGACCCTGTCCTATGTGGCATCTCCACCAAAAGGTGGTGTAGGGCCAGCAGAGGGGGCACCATCAGCTAGGGTTCCAGATGTGCTTGTACCCAGTGCCATAGCCGGTTGAGGTAGAGTAGGCAGATCAGCAAGAACCGGCCTGCCCTGTCATGCTGAGGTGATAGAGGTATAGCAATGTATATAGGACAGTTAAGAACAAAACAATTTGTTAGCAATAACAGCATGCCAGAATATTGGAAATAACTCAATCACATTTCAATGCATATTATATGACACAGAACAATAAATAACAGTCAGTATAGTAACAGCATGCCATCAACAGTTATGGCATAAGGATAACAACATATGTAGTTCAACAAGATATGTTACTATCCACCCATTATAATACATAATGATAATAAAACATATGCCCCAAAATAAAGTTTAATATAACAACAGATTTTAATAGTAAACCATACAAATGGATAACAAAAATAAATAAATGAAGATAAGGGGTGGGGGCGGGGAGAGAGAAATAAACACTCCATTAATACCATTATACTCTGTTTAATAGGGAACAGTACTGCTATCTACTCTACAGGTCTGTCCTTTCTTTATGTTTAGAAATGAACCAAAAAGCGTAAATCCAATGCTGAACGCCTGAATCAAGGAACCAGTGTAGTAGCAAACCTCTGAAATAATCCAGCAAACAGCACGATGGCAAGCAAAATAGAACCAATTTTATTTGACCAAATACAAAGTTAAGCGCTTTCACCCACGGATGGTGGGCTTCATCAGAACATTTAACAACGACAGTTTCATCATTTAAATACTAAATTTGGTGCCAACTGAACCAATTAATTATTGGAAATGCAGCGCTTACACAGTTGTCAGGTCCTAATGCGCTACTTATTTCATGATTTTAAATGTTGCACATAAGTAAATACTATAAAAATCGTACAAAATATATAACTGTATAACCGTTGTATATACAATTTAAAAATTTAAAAATACCTATGATATGCTGTGTGTGCTAAACATCTATGTCTGTGTCTAGATAAAAGATTACATAAAAACTAAAAATACATAATTATTGTCTTATACATAATTAAATGGAAGCAGTAAGAAGTACTCAATATTCCAAAATAGGTTTAACAGATATGTATTCATTTAATCCCGGGGGTGTAGTAGCATCTGTCAAAATTTGCCAATAACATTCCCTAAATGCTAATTTGCCTTTTATATTGCCCCCCCCCTGGGGTTCTGCTTAACACTTTCTAAAATACTAAATCTAAATTCATGTTCTTCCCCCTTATTTATAATATGTTTGGCTAAAGCATTCTTGTCATCTTTTTTCTTAATACTATATGTGTGTGCATAAATCCTCTTTCTAAGGTGCTGTTCCGTCTTTCCTATATAATAGGATGGACATACCATGCATTTAGCCAAATATACAATGAATTTAGTATTGCATCCTCTTTTGGGATGTATCCTAGTCCTATTATAATTTCTTAACACAATATCTCTTTCATCTGACATATACCTACACTGGTTACAAGAACCACATTTGTTAGTATAGATAGAATTGTGTGTGTCCTTCTGCCTAGTTCTGTTTTCCAATAATTTTTTAAAATTAGAACCTAATTCAACTGAGCCGATGAACAGTAGATTGGCGCCAACGGATTTTACTTTCGATTTTTTGTTTGGGAACCTAACGGAAGAAGCGAGAAGAACAGGGGCTAGACCGAAAAATAGATTGAATTTGAAGACATATGCCAATATTGCGACTAATGAGCAGGGTTTACAAGGTACTGTTTCTTCTCATAAATCATTGAAAAAGAGTCACAATACGAAAGAAATTAGTAAAGAGCATTATTTAAAAGACTTTTTAGATAAAGATTGTGTTTTTGATTCTCACCAATATAAAGGTCACAAAGACACTAATAAGTTTAAAAGAACTTTAAAATAATCAATTTATGACTTGGGAAAAAAACTGAACACAATCAATGCTATTAAGCTTGATAATGCATATTTATTGCACTGTATCAACTCTAATATAGTACCTATGGGACTTTGTTTTTTCAAGGTACCCATGGGCATTGATTTAACTGATGAAATCAGAGCTGACTTTAACAAAATGTTTGATAGATTTGGTACTGAATATATGCATATGTTGATAAAATATAATGATGCTAAATTATGTAAGGAATTGGACGAAATAGAACAATTGAATGATGCTATTTTGAGTGACTTGATGTTTCAACAATGGGAGAAATTGTATTACAGACAGTATGAATTAGTTAAGAATAAAACAGAAAATATTTTTGAAAGAAAAAAGAAAAAAATTATAAGAGACAAGGAGCAACATAATACTGGAAAGGTTTATATATGGAAGGATGTTCATTGAAATATTCACAATGAGATAGGAATAAAAGAAAAAACAAGAGGTGAAAATTGGAACAAGGATCACCCTGACAATTTTTATCAGGATCACATCAGAGAGGGACATCACAAATGGACGAAAGGGAACACGTGGAGGAGGAAAGAATATACATGAAGGGGAAATTGGTGAATGAATGTAGAGACACTAGGACCAGTGTTAAGCAAGGTCAGCAGCAAAAAATAGTGCAAGATGGTAGTGTCTGTAGTTATAAGAACTTTCAGATTTTCAACTACACCAACTTATTATTGAAGGAGGCTCATTTTAGCCTTTTATCCAAGGGTATGAAATTCATACCAGTGACTAAATTTAATATTGTTGACTGTGTATGTGACATCAAGAAATATGTGAGAAAACTTAATTTAGCCATCTTGTTTAAGGATAGTATCAAATCTAATGGAAATGAATTAAGTAACACCAATGAGAATCATTTCAAGAAAAAAAGTTATTTTATGCCTCCTACGAATAAGGAAGTAGGTAGATACGAAAGGCTGGTCACACACGAGATATATCATAAGAGTCAACAATTAAGAAAGCGGAAAGCTATGACCAATCTTAATGAGGATGAAATCACAACTTTGGAAGAACTAAGATCCAGTGACCATATACGAATTATGAAACCTGATAAAGGAGGGGGAGTGGTGATTTATGACAACATGTTGTACAATAGCAAGATACATGAAATTCTACATAACCAGGATAATTATGAAGTTATCTCCATTAATGAGCTTAATATAGCTTATAGAAGGATAGACTTCTACCTGGAAGAATACAAGTTAGACAACCGAATTACTGAGGATTTATTTCAATTCCTCAAAGTTGAACATCCTATCTTAGCTACCTTGGTGGGTATACCCAAAGTACATAAAAATGTAATAGACCCACCCTTCAGACCGATCGTCTCAGGTAGCAAATCGAAGACATTTCCTTTGGGAGTAGTCATCGATTCCTTGTTAAAGCACATCTATAACAAGGTAGAGCATATGATGAAGGATTCTTGGGAATTCTTATCTAGATACCCGACACATTTAGTTAGTGACAACCTTTTATTTGCGTCTATAGACATTGTTGATCTCTTTACATGTATCCCTAAAGATGAAGGATTAGAGGCATTTAGTGACAGCATCATTCGACATAGTAACATGGAATGGGACAGGATTCAACTTATCAATGAGTTCATGTCAATAGTTTTGGACAATAACTATATATTTTACGAAGGGGAGATCTTTAGACAGATAAAAGGCGTAGCTATGGGGGCGGCATGTGCCCCCATATACGCCAATCTTGTTATGCTCAATTGGGAGGAGAAGTTTATTTTCTCCAGTGAATATCAAGAGAGAATTCATTATTATTCTCATTTTCTAGATGACATATATGTCATATGGGAAGGAGATCTGACTTCTTTCAACAATTTTTTCGATTATTTGAACAATAGCAGTAATTTTTTAAAATTTACTTCAACTACTAATACTGTGGGTGTACCTTATCTTGACACATTAGTCAGTACGGAAGATAACATATTCAAGTCCAATATACACAGGAAAGAAACCTTTACAAACTCCTATTTGGATTTTGAAAGTTGTCATCCCAATAGGACGAAAAGAAATATATACAAGGGGCAATGCATTAGAGCACTTAGGATGACATCTGATTACACAGATATGGTAAAGGAAATACAATTCATCACACTTTTATTTACTAACAGAGGATATAACATACAAATGATGGAGAAAATCAGTACCAATGTGATAGCACAATGGGGAAAGAAATTTACCCCTTTATTAGGAAGTAAAAGCTCCTTGATTATAGTGCCACATGATGCTTCTAAGAATAGTATGAATTCTGATGCTTATAGTAGATCATGTATTATTGAATATGGCCCCTTTAGCAATTACATCAAGGAGATTATGAATAAGCATTGGCACACTATATTAGTGAACGATGATCTAATTGATTTATTAGGAACCAAGCCTAGTTTTGTATACAAGATGGGTTCTAATTTAAAAAAAAAAAAAAAAAAAAAAAAAAAAAAAAAAAATTATTGGAAAACAGAAATAGGCAGAAGGACACACACAATTCTATCTATACTAACAAATGTGGTTCTTGTAACCAGTGTAGGTATATGTCAGATGAAAGAGATATTGTGTTAAGAAATTATAATAGGACTAGGATACATCCCAAAAGAGGAAACTGTAATACTAAATTCATTGTATATTTGGCTAAATGCATGGTATGTCCATCCTATTATATAGGAAAGACGGAACAGCACCTTAGAAAGAGGATTTATGCACACACATATAGTATTAAGAAAAAAGATGACAAGAATGCTTTAGCCAAACATATTATAAATAAGGGGGAAGAACATGAATTTAGATTTAGTATTTTAGAAAGTGTTAAGCAGAACCCCAGGGGGGGCAATATAAAAGGCAAATTAGCATTTAGGGAATGTTATTGGCAAATTTTGACAGATGCTACTACACCCCCGGGATTAAATGAATACATATCTGTTAAACCTATTTTGGAATATTGAGTACTTCTTACTGCTTCCATTTAATTATGTATAAGACAATAATTATGTATTTTTAGTTTTTATGTAGTCTTTTATCTAGACACAGACACAGATGTTTAGCACACACAGCATATCATAGGTATTTTTAAATTTTTAAATTGTATATACAACGGTTATACAGTTATATATTTTGTACGATTTTTATAGTATTTACTTATGTGCAACATTTAAAATCATGAAATAAGTAGCGCATTAGGACCTGATAACTGTGTAAGCGCTGCATTTCCAATAATTAATTGGTTCAGTTGGCACCAAATTTAGTATTTAAATTATGAAGCTGTCATTGTTAAATGTTCTAATGAAGCCCACCATCCGTGGATGAAAGCACTTAACCTTGTATTTGGTCAAATAAAATTGTTTTTATTTTGCTTGCTATCGTGCTGTTTGCTGGATTTTTTCAGAGGTTTGCTACTACACTGGTTCCTTGATTCAGGCGTTCAGCGTTGGATTTACGCTTTTTGGTTCATTTCTCAATATTCACACTGGTGGTTCTTTCTTTATGTTTACAAGTGGACTACGGCTGCTGTAGCATGTACATACCTCTCAAGCTATCTGCATGGGGCAGTATGGGCCAAGCCATAACAACTGTGGGTAGTACACCACAAAGAAGACTTGCACTGGATGGTGCAGTGATGCAGCGGCAGGATTAACTCACAGCAAGAGGTTCTCCAGTTCGATTCTCAGCTGGAGTGCCTTCTGTGCATTGTCTGCATGGCATCTCTGTATTCATGTGTATTCCCTCCAAGTGCTCCAGTTTCCTCCCACATTACAAAGAAATATGTCTGGAGTGTTTCTCCCCAGGCCACTGCTGAAAATTGGCATTTCAATTTGGACTTTCCCGGTTAACAAATATGAAATAAATAAAATCAGGTGGATCTATCTAACTACTAAGGTGTACTGTGGGCTGATGTAGTGATACTGTTCTGGTTAGATACTCATGTCAATGGTAAATGTGTGCCAGAGAGATTACTTGCTACTAATTACATTCTGTGACAGCACGGCACTTGAAAGACATGTATGTGTACAGCACAACAACCATGCTACTATCATACCTTGCTTGACAAGCATGGGGATAGAACCCAATACGAGTGAAGGACATCAGCAACAAATGTATTAATTGATTGCAGCAAACTTTAACAGATACTCCAGACATACAGCCATAACAAAGATTGCACATTTTATTTATTTTATTTTATTTTACTAGTATTATATGTATTTATTTTATGCTGTATATTTACATACCTGGTAATGATTTTAACAGTCTGAGACATCTACGTACACAATTATTTACCCAAACTATGGGCTAACTCACCCATTTTGCTGTAGTTCCTGTGGAGAGAATATCTGTAATCATTTTGTGACTGATACTGTAATATATAGTGCTACAGAGTATTGGACTTGAACCGTGGTCTGTCTGTGGCAAATTGTACTCCAGACAGAGCATTTAGCAAATTGAGCTACTGAGCCACTGCTGTTTACTTACTGACTGATATTTGCCTAGCGATCACCTGGAACTAATATATGACCTGGTAATAGTGACATAGTTTTAGAGTAGACTGCAGTGACAGTGGAACATACAGGCATGAAATTCAGTTGTCTCCTGAACCTGATTGACTTCTTTGCATCAGTCTCCAGAGCCATGGACAAGGGTAAGGTGGTCCACCCAGCCTATCTAGACCTTGCCAAGGCCTTTGACACCATCCCCCACTCTGGAATCATAAATAAACTTATTAAGCTGGGCATTAATCCCTACATCACCCAATGGGTTGCTAACTGGCTTACTGATAGAACCCACACTGTAAAAGTAGCCGACTCCAAATCCAGCTCCAGACAAGTGACAAGTGAAGTACCTCAGGGTTCAGTCCAGGGAACACTCTTGTTTGGCATCTACTTCTCTGAAGTATAGGCCAACAGTAAGGGACTCTGGCTAACAAAGTTCGCAGATGACTGCAAACTGGGAGCCATTATTGAATCCTCAAATGATGTGGATACTCTATAAAAGGGCCTTACAGAAACAGATGCTTGGTGCCAGAGCCATGGGCTCAAGCTCAATGCCAAAAAATGTATAGTTATCCCCTTTGGGAAAAAACATGTATCCGTGAATTACCATATAGGTGGCAGTACACTAAACACTGAAAGTGTGATAAGAGACTTAGGGACACAGGTGGACAGTGGTCTCACCTTTGATAACCACATCGCCACAACAGTCAGGAAATCCTTCAATGTGGCTCACCTCATCACTAAGGGCTTTTCATCCAGAAAAAAGGAGGTCATTGTCCCACTGAACGTATCCCTCATTAGACCCATTATAGAATACAATGCCCCGTTTGGTATGTACCTCTCAAGACATCTGCAACAACTGGAAAGGCCGCAGAAATACCTCACTAAAAGAATCACAGGCCTGAAGCAGATGCCCTACGCTGACCTTCTTAAAAAACTCTAGCTATACTCTGTCACATATTGTCTACTCAGAGGCGATCTTTGCTGAACATACAAGGCCATGTCAAACCCAGAGCTGTTGGACATGCTACTCTTAAAGAAATCCCAATTCCTCAGAGCCACACGCTCCAGGGATCTAAACCTTGTTGTCACAATAAACAAAACATGCTGGAGGGATAGGTTCCAGATCCAGAGAATCCCCAGACTCTGGAATAGATTGCCCATACATGTCAAGCAGAGTGCCTCTTTGGCCCTCTTCAAAAGGAACCTTGACGATTGGATGGGAGAAAGGAAATTCACCCCGGGGATCACGTCAGTCACCCTGATAGACAGGGGTCCAGGGAAGTAAACAGTGTGGGAAGAAATATCCAGGAAATTGTTATGGCTAGGCTTGTATAGGCCCTAGGGCTGATAGCCTAGTACCAACATATGAACCTATGAATCTATGATGGAAATACTGGGTAACCTATACATTACTATATAGAATGCAGGTGCACACAATATATTGTTGGTGGGTTGAAATACCTGTGACGTGTACAAACCATATCAGATTATTGGGTTGGCAATCTCACCTATATACATTTGCAGACAGTACATTTGCATTCTACAACTATTACACTGTTATACTTGCCTGTAGCACCATACTTTAGAGCCTGAATGCATATAGTTGAAATGCAATGGTTAAAACAAGACGATCCTGATATACACAGTGGACCTTGGGTGTTATTGCTAGTGCTTTATGTGTTATTGCAGGACAGGTGTCATAATTAATTTCTTGTAAAACAGCTCTGGATCTGCACTTATTGCACAACACTCTTTATTAGATATACCTTGAGGCAGACACTGGTATTGTTTTGTGTTTTTATTGCAGAACATTTATCATAATTGATTTCATGCAAACAGCCCTAATTTCACACATATTGCACAACACAGCTTTATTAAAAGTACCTTCATGCAGTTACTGTTATAGTTTCACATTTGTATTGCACAGCAGTTATAATGTAGATGTTGCAATACAGCTGTGATTCCACAGTTATTGCAGTAGAAACTTTATTTCATTTCCTTTATCAAAGTTAATGCTTTACTCTCCCCTGCTTTTTGCACTACAGTTGGCACTAGTCACTATAGAACTACAGGTCTACATTAACATTCATCGCAATACAATCTTTGCTGTATATACCTAATGGCAGTTAATGCTTTACTCTTTCTTGCTTATATGACTATAGATTGCAAAATACATCTGTAGTCACCACACCCCTTTCACAACCTTGCCATGTACCTGGCATAAGCCTCAATGTTGCGAGCTCTATCCTCTGCAGCTGTAAGGAGAAGCACACCATTATGCATATGCATAAATGTCTCTCAGACATTCAGATTAGGTATTGGTGAAACAATGATAACAGTACTTACAAATTTTGTAGGGCATTCCCTGACAAAGCTTCTTGGACCCAGGTGTCCAAGAGATCCCCCTTCCTATGCTTCAGGTCATCATATTTGAAATGAACCTGCTCACCTCTGTGGGGGATACCTGTCACACCGGTGAATTCATGTGCCAGATGGTCCCAGGCCTCTGCCTTGCTCTCTGAGCCCTGTAACTAACCCTGCAGCAGACGGTCATCATGGTTTTAAACCAGGAGTCCAACCATGAACCTGGACTCCTGAATGCCCCACCACAGCACCCAGAAAATTCACAAATAAATCACAAAAATAGAAACCAAGAACCAATAAATCAGTCACAAATGGCAAAGGCAAAAGCAAATCTGAAGACCTCAAATACGACAATAAATGTAGAATCCAAGCCAAAATAGCGTACAAATCTCTTTAATACACGCTTTCATCTCACGACTTCATCAGAATACATTTACTTCCACACATCTTATTGTTTAAATACACAACTAATTAAACAATTATCATACTCATTAAAATTATTTATTTAAAAACAGATTTGTTAAAAAAACAGTACCTAACTACCAAATAAATGGAACACATCACATTTCTTATTTATTCCTAATTTCCTATATTTTAAAAAACATCTAACATTAATTGCTTCATTTAATCCAGGAAACTTGTCAGAATTTAACCTTACTTGCCATATTGTTTCCCTTTGTTCCAAATAATTTTTAAAATCACCAGCTCTATTATCAGGTTCACATATTTCTAAAACAGAAAATACAAATTTCTTAAAACAAGGACACACTACAGAATGCTTATATAAAGCATTCTTGTCATGCTTACATTTTATACTATATAAATGTTCTTTGATACGGGTACCTAAACTGCGTGTCATCATTCCTATATAGAAGGCTGGGCATGCTGTACACATGCCTACGTATACCACCTCACATGAATTACAATTTGCAAAACCTGGAACCTCAAGTATTCTTTCACTATTAACTATAGAGATACTAGAACCTACAGAAATAAATCGGCAGATTTTACAGTCTTGACAACAAAACATACCTTTCCTATTAGAAATAACTTTCCTGGATTCATAATTATTATATTCTAACATTCTCTTAAAATTATTAGAATTCCTAAACACAAAACAAGGTTTATTCCCCAATATTTGTGTAATATCATAATTACCCTGAATAATTCTCCAATTTTTTGTAAGTATCGATGCTATCTCGTCCATATCCCCACTAATGTCAAATGAACGCATTACCTCGGTATTTAAACACGTAGTTCTAGAATGTTTTATTATATTTTCATTAATAGGATCATTTAATATGGCTGGAAATTGAGACTGATGTTTATTAAAAATTTCATTCCCATCGGTTATTAAAACATTAACATCATAACCCCTATCTATAAACAAAGAGGTTATAAAATGAAATTCCTTAATTAAATCTTCACTTTTGCTAGTCATGCGACTTGCTCTTATATATTGGCCTCTCGGTATATTTTTAATTATATGTTTAGGATGATTACTGTTATAATGTAAATATCCATTGGTAAAAGTACGTTTCCTATGAATTTTACTGTGAAATCTATTCTCATTAAGATCCCACCATAAACAAATGTCCAGAAAATTCACCATCAGCCCAACATCACCTAATGTGAATTTTAAAAAATCTGAACATCCATTGATTTTTGATAAAAATGTTTGAACCGTAGTAACATCTCCTTCAATTATGAAAATTAAATCGTCGATAAATCTACAATAGAAATCAATATGAAATTCTTCTTTTATCACCGTTAACACCTCTAACTCCCACCATGCCATGACTGTATTAGCAAATGAAGGGGCAGCAGATGACCCCATGGCAATTCCTTTTTTCTGCCTATAATACTGGTTATTAAACATAAAGAAGTTGTTTTCCAACACAACTTCTAGAAATCCACAAACAGTTGAAATAATATCATTAGAAAATTATTTTCTTCTGCCTAAGTAACTACGTACTGCTTCAATTCCATCACACCATTGAAATGTTTGAACAAGTATGTATTGAGGATATTAATAAGATGTTAAATAGTAAAAGGAATAATAATGATAATTTAAGTAAAGAAGAAAGTAGGGCTTTGGAACATCTTAAAACTTTAAGAAGTACTTTAAGATTTATGAAAAGCGATAACGGCTCCAATATAGTTGTTATGGAGCAAAAAGTATATCAGACTAATATGTTAGAAATTTTAAACAATCAGGATGAATATCAGCAAATAAGTATATTTGATATCTATAAATGATTTAGATTTATTGATTCATATTTATATGATGCACTCATGTCTGGTTATATTAATATAGAATTATATAATTTTTGTTCAGTACAGCAACCTAAAATAGGGGTGATTTTTGGAATCCCAAAAATACATAAAGATTCCAAAAACCCCCCTTTTAGACCTGTGGTATCGTCCCCCCATTCTATTACCGAAGGTATTTCTTTGGTTATAGATGCCTTATTAGGACCTGTGTTATATGACACTTCATCTTTTGTAAAAGATTCTTGGCATTTTTTAGAAAAATTAAAAAGTTATGCAAAAAATAAGAATTTTGATCCCAAGAAATGTATTATTTTTACTTTGGATGTAATATCACTGTATACATGTATTCCACATGTTGATGGAATTGAAGCAGTACGTAGTTACTTAGTCAGAAGAAAATTATTTTCTAATGATATTATTTCAACTGTTTGTGGATTTCTAGAAGTTGTGTTGGAAAACAACTTCTTTATGTTTAATAACCAGTATTATAGGCAGAAAAAAGGAATTGCCATGGGGTCATCTGCTGCCCCTTCATTTGCTAATACAGTCATGGCATGGTGGGAGTTAGAGGTGTTAACGGTGATAAAAAAAGAATTTCATATTGATTTCTATTGTAAATTTATCGACAATTTAATTTTCATAATTGAAGGAGATGTTACTACGGTTCAAACATTTTTATCAAAAATCAATGGATGTTCAGATTTTTTAAAATTCACATTAGGTGATGTTGGGCTGATGGTGAATTTTCTGGACATTTGTTTATGGTGGGATCTTAATGAGAATAGATTTCACAGTAAAATTCATAGGAAACGTACTTTTACCAATGGATATTTACATTATAACAGTAATCATCCTAAACATATAATTAAAAATATACCGAGTGGCCAATATATAAGAGCAAGTCGCATGACTAGCAAAAGTGAAGACTTAATTAAGGAATTTCATTTTATAACCTCTTTGTTTATAGATAGGGGTTATGATGTTAATGTTTTAATAACCAATGGGAATGAAATTTTTAATAAACATCAGTCTCAATTTCCAGCCATATTAAATGATCCTATTAATGAAAATATAATAAAACATTCTAGAACTACGTGTTTAAATACCGAGGTAATGTGTTCATTTGACATTAGTGGGGATATGGACGAGATAGCATCGATACTTACAAAAAATTGGAGAATTATTCAGGGTAATTATGATATTACACAAATATTGGGGAATAAACCTTGTTTTGTGTTTAGGAATTCTAATAATTTTAAGAGAATGTTAGAATATAATAATTATGAATCCAGGAAAGTTATTTCTAATAGGAAAGGTATGTTTTGTTGTCAAGACTGTAAAATCTGCCAATTTATTTCTGTAGGTTCTAGTATCTCTATAGCTAATAGTGAACGAATACTTGAGGTTCCAGGTTTTGCAAATTGTAATTCATGTGGGGTGGTATACGTAGGCATGTGTACAGCATGCCCAGCCTTCTATATAGGAAGTATGACACGCAGTTTAGGTACCCGTATCAAAGAACATTTATATAGTATAAAATGTAAGGATGGCAAGAATGCTTTATATAAGCATTCTGTAGTGTGTCCTTGTTTTAAGAAATTTGTATTTTCTGTTTTAGAAATATGTGAACCTGATAATAGAGCTGGTGATTTTAAAAATTATTTGGAACAAAGGGAAATAATATTGCAAGTAAGGTTAAATTCTGACAAGTTTCCTGGATTAAATGAAGCAATTAATGTTAGATGTTTTTTAAAATATAGGAAATTAGGAATAAATAAGAAATGTGATGTGTTCCATTTATTTGGTAGTTAGGTACTGTTTTTTTAACAAATCTGTTTTTAAATTAATAATTTTAATGAGTATGATAATTGTTTAATTAGTTGTGTATTTAAACAATAAGATGTGTGGAAGTAAATGTATTCTGATGAAGTCGTGAGATGAAAGTGTGTATTAAAGAGATTTGTACGCTATTTTGGCTTGGATTCTACATTTATTGTCGTATTTGAGGTCTTCAGATTTGCTTTTGCCTTTGCCATTCGTGACAGCACCCAGAAGCCTGCATGCTCTCCAATGCCAGCCATAGTTACTGCACAGTTCAAACCCCAACAGATTATGCTGTATTCCCACCTACTGAGCTTAATATTGCCTGTTTTCCCTCCCTTACATGCCACTGGGCAATATTTTAAAATATGTTGTGGTGCTTAGCACTGCACAAACCAGCACAGCTGAGCTGTGCTAAAACCTGAATTCTTAGCAGTGCTTAGCAGTGCACAAACCAGCCAAGCAATTCCAACCAGTGCATAAACAATTTCAGCCATTATTGTTTTTATGTGGTGCTAAGCTGGGCTTAGCAGGTCTTAGCAAAGCTTAGCTGAGTGCTGCAAGCCAGTATTTAAAAAAAAATGTCATTATTTGTATTTTGAACAAAAATGTTAACTTTCCCTCCCATTTATTCAAACCCTGCACCTACTGCACATGAGGCCATAACTCTACCCATTTAGCTACATGGATATCCAGAATTTTGCTATACCTTTACATATTCCTCTGAGCTACCTTTAATCAGTGCTGAGCACAGCGGCGTGCAGCTCAAACCCACTCAGCTATGCTTAAACTTGACCTTTAGATAAATAATTAAAGACATCTGGTTTCTATTTTTAGATGTCTGGTGTCTCAATGCCACTTAGCACTGCTGCGCTCCATTCCTCGCAAACATCATTTGTAAAAAAAAATAAATAAAATTAAATTACATTTCTATGCTCCAATTGGGCAGTGCAGGAAGTGTTACTCATTTGCAAACACAGTTAGCCCCACACTCCCTACATTGATTCAATAACCATGTCCCATGGTTCTCCCTCAGCAATGCTCCATGATTAATATGCATGGTGAACCGCCAGGGGGAACCATGTGCATGGACAAGGTGACATTCTGTGTAGGCTTTACACTATGCCTACATGGAATTTATTAAATCTAGGGGAATATCTTTAAAGCAGTATGAACATTTTAAAAAAGGGTGTGTTACAGTTGCATTTGCCTTTTTCTCACAAAAAACATCTATCTTCATGTTTCTGTATACAATAAGATGCACAACTACCATATACTGTTTCTTGATTAATACTTTTAATTGCTAGACTAGAAATGTAAATAAATACATATATTATGCTCTTAAAACTTGAGTGCCAAAACAATGCAACATCTATAGTTATATATACAGTTTATATATGGGTTGTCGTTTTCAGGCCTTGCCATCCCATGTCTGCATATCAGATCATGCTTAACCCTCACATCACTTGTTCTGCAATCATCTTATCTCTTATTCTCAGCATAAAGGTTATATCTAGAAAATGGAATATCACTATGTAATATTATTGTAGTAAACTGAATTCGGTGTAATTATAATGAGGTTGAACTTCACTATTCCTTGGCCTTTCCAAGACTTTTGATGCTATCAAAAATATTTTTTGTTTGATTCATTCACCATTTAGGGATCCAATTTATATGTGTGCTAGTGGTTAGTGAGTTATTGAGAAGGTGAGTCACATTCTGTCATCCCCCACAGATTTTTAATTTGACCCTCCCCTTTTCATCATTGTTATCAGTGATATGCTGGCACACTATTTTGCTTGCTACTCTTATAGCTGTAATTAAATTGAAACAAATGCATAATGTAGACCAAATATGGTTAGCCAATAGTCATTTCCACTGGCATAGATAAATAAAGCCCTGACTATGACCTAGGTGATGTGCATTCAATTTAGCAAATTACAATGCTTTGTTCTCTTGTGTTTTCTTAAGGGAGGATTGTGGAATATGTGTTTTTGTATACGTTTTGTGGCTTTGGTACCTTTGCAGACCAGGGTTCTTACAGAAATGCAGCTTATGAAAGGAAACTGGGCCAAATGATTACATTGCTTTTATATTCTGGCCAGAGTCTCACTGGATTTCATACTCCAGCTTACAACAAATTTGAGGCAGAGCCCTTCCTGCCTGTCTTTCTAGAACACATGGCTGTTCTTCACTGCATAGCATAAGTCACTGGAATTTTGCCATGTTTTCACACAAGCTTAGACAGGCTGCTGAGAAATTACCTATATAGTCAGAGGTTATGCAACTGATAATATCAGACGAATGTTTAATACCAGTTGTAATATTAGCAAAGTGGAACAATTACAATTGTATTATTTCAATAGGTATTGACTTGTGCTCATGGCTCTTCTTTGCCTGATGTTTGGGACACTTCCCTGAAACCCACTTTCAGCAAACAACAAAACAAGGTTTTGCAGATAGCAAGACTCCATGCATCCCCCTTGTGGGGCAAAATCCACACATTCCCTGATTTTTGTATATATGTACCATACAGTTGAATAAAAGTGAGGAATAGAGTACAGCCAATATTTACTGAAAATGGCCTCCAGTGAAATGTATCTGTTGTGTTGTCAGTTAGCCAGGACACTGCATTACATTTTTTAAACAATGGCATTTCATTCTCATGAGAAGAAATCCATGAATTATATCCAAGATTACTAAAAGCTTTTTTTTCCAGTATTACTGTGATTTCATTATAATTTTGCATACTTATGTATGGCTACAAAATTAAAACAGATTCTAAAGCACAGAGCACTCATCAAGCAAAAAGTCATGCAGTCACCACTGCATGTAGTAAATGTTACAAGAAGTAAAACCATGAAAAGCCCAATTTTTTCCAACTTAATTAGTCAGAACTTTCTATTTATAAGCACTTTTCTTCAATACTTGAAAAATCTGTATCCCTGCCAATCAGACACACTAAAGTTGATTACATATCTGGCTCCCATCTATGTGTTATATCATACAACATTATGCTCTGCAATAAAAACAAGTTGACTCTTTGACAGATGAACCAAGATCAATGGTTTTATTAACTCATGTTTAATGCCATCATAGGTTCATAGGTTCATAGGTAAGTACTAGGCTATTGGCCCTAGGGCCTATATAAGCCTAGCCAAAAAGGTACCCTACCTTTTGCCACCCAAGAAAATTATTTTCCTGTGCGCCTGTTGAGCAGAGCCACAGAAGTGATCTCTAGGGTGAATTTTCTATCTCTCATCCAATCATCAAGATTTTTCTTGAAGAGTGCTAATCTGTGTCTTTTGTGTCTTTTCGGCTTTTCCCCATTAGGGGTCACCACAGTGGAACTCCGGTCCACTAATGATTGGCAGTAGAGTTTTACGTGCTGGCTTGCCAGGCCTAATGCACAACCTTCAATGAAGGAATGCCCGTTCACGCATGCCGCCACACAGAAGACGCTCTAACTGAGAATCAAATGTGCAACAAGTGCTAATGAGGAGCTTTATTTGATATAGATAGGTAGTTTGTTCCAGAGTATGAGGAATCTCTGGGACAAGAATCTATCCCTCGAGCATGTTCTGTTTATTGTGGTTACAAGGTTCAGGTCCCTAGAGCATGTATATACACTAGTTATGTGGCCCCATGCTGTTCCAATCCTGACTAACTCCTTCTCTATTAGTGTGTGTGCTAACTTTTTCTTTCTTGCAACTTTAGTGGTATTCTAACTTGTTAGTCTATTACTTTGAAATATTCATGGGAAAATGTATAAACTTGCTGCTTGAACTTGAGATTGTTATCTGTGCATTATATGTATATTGGAACTAATTTATTTTTCTGTATGTATGTTTGCAGCTTTTCTCCCCGGGCCTCCACTGAAAATGGACATGTATCCAGTCAGACTATCCCAGTCAACAAATGTAAAATAAAATAAAATAAATATAGACACACACACACACACACACACACACACACACACACACACACACACACACACGCACACACACACAAACACACGTTTATAAAGAATAATCACCAGTAAGTTTGATCAAAACACAAAACATCAAACAAACTCACCAGTGATAACCATTAATCATCACTAAAATCATTGCAAAAAAGTCATCTCAAGCATAAACCAATAGGTTATATCTGCAATTATGAAAAGTAAAACCAAAAAAACAGCTTTTTACATGGGGATTCACTTTCCTATAAAATCCAGTGTGCGGGCTTTGCCCTCACACCACCAAAAAGTAAATATACTATTTCCAGGATTACACAAACTCAAAAAAAGGACAAAAACCCTTGAATTATATAACTGTTCATATATTGAACTATAACTGTTACATAATTCAAGAAACTGTACCAGTGATGGAAAACACCACCATTTCACCACGTGATAAAATGTGTGGTGTGATAACTTGTATAGCAATGATATTTATACATATACATATATACATGGGTTTTATTTGGATTACTGAAATTTTACTTTACAGAAAATCACAGCAGCGAGATGAGACCACCAAAATCAGACATCACTGTATCATCAAATTCCTGAAGTTTACATCAATGAAACACAAGCGGCGCATGTATCACAGCTCTCAGATCTTCTGAATGTAGATCATGGTACAGTGAGGATCAGGAAATGTACAATTTTCCTCACTGTAGTGGGATATCATAGTTGGTATATATAATAGGCAGGGGGTGTGGGGGGTGCAGTCTCCCCCACATGAGTGGTCCGGGGACTTGCCTCCCAGTAAAAATGTAGGAAAGTATGTTTTCTTCTTGGTGTAGCAGCTGATTTTTTGGTGATGTCTGGTTTCAGTGTTCTCTTCTTGCTGCTGTGATTTTCAGTAAAGTAAAATATTGGTGATCCAAAGTAGAACTATATATATGTATATATATATATATATATATATATATATATATATATATATATATATATGAAAAATTTTGAATAGAAAATTCTTTACCATTTTTAAAGTTTATATTTCTACAAGACACAAACTTAAAACATACTTTGTATTAGTCAAATAATCATTTAATGCTGGCAGGAGAGGCATTAAGTCAGCGTTGCCATATTAATTGTAAATTTTTTAATCACGTTCCCCAACTTGCTCCCCTGTCATTAATCCAACTTTTTCCAGTACTAAGAATATGAATCTCCTAAAAGGAGAACACTTTTCTGTGTTTATTTAATGCATTTTTGGATAATTTTTTCCTGATACTGTAGTCATGTTTGCAGATTCTGGACGGCAAATCTTTCATTTTTTCCATTAAAGAATGAGTCACCTGATTCAAATACCTTTAGGTAAACCAAACCTCTGGTACTCAATTACATTTTCTTTTTTTAATATGGCGCAAACAAGTCACAAAAATCAACTGTAAAAAACAAACCTGAAACACAGAAACCAGACAGTGAAATTGGTCTTATTTAAAACACATTGAGCTCTTTCATCCCAAAAAGGGACTTTACAGAAAGAATTAAAATTAAATCAGATATGTAGGCACCTTCTATACATGCACAAAAATCCTCCCGCAAAATTGGTATTTTGAGCTAATCAGAAAATTGAGCAAATACAGTTAATAATAAAATACTGAACTAGTTAAATGTCTTTATATTGTGTATTAACAAATAAACCAAAGAAATACACAAAACCATAAAAAACTAGTTCAATAGACAAGCAATAGTAAAAAAAAAACGGACCAGAAATGAGTCCAACAGGGTGTTATAAAAATTAAAAACTCCATCAGATGGAACAAAGAACACCCAAAAAATACAGGATGAAAAATATACATAAAATATATATATGTTTTGTAATATCTAATCAGACCAGGACAAAGTTGGACCGTAAAATATGGCAGGAGCCAAAAACAATAATCAATAAAATCACAATAAAATTGAAATACAAATCTTAATGCAATAAGGGCTCACATGTAAAAAGAAGCTTTTAACAGCATGATACACCATATGGTTAAGACCATGTCCATTCATCAAGTCATGTCTCAGTTGCCACTTTAGTTCTTTAAGTTCTAAGAGCGTACTTCAGGTCCCCACCAACCTACACTGTCAATGATGAAAAATTTAATTTCATGGGAGTTATTTGCCTTGATGTTTCTATAAAGTACATCTCACTTATCCTTCCTGTTTACAACATAAATGTTCTGATTATTCTGGTTCTCAAGGACTTTGCAGTTCTACTAAGATAAAAAGTGAGACAGTATTGGCATTGTGCCACATAATCTACCTCAGTACTCAAACAGTAGAATCTCTGCTTCAAGAAAACATCACCATAACCTGCAATAGTACCTGTGGTAAAGGACAGTTAGTGGTAATGGACAACACATTTTCTATGAGGGATTTAAATGGAACATCCTTTTTATAGACAAAACTGCTAGAGGGACCCAAAACCTGAAACTGTACACCAGCCATAGAAAAAATGTTCCAGTTCTTTGTAATCACAGACTTGATGTCTAAAATATCCAGGTTGTAAGTGAGAACCAAGGCCTTCCAATAATTGCTTAAAGTCATCACTTGTGCATTGCTGTTGATATTAAAGTTCCCTTTCCTATTAAAGGAAATAAAATAGACTGGCACCATTTAGATATTACCTCTCCCATGATAACATTAAGAAAATTGGGTGGATAGCCTGCACTTCAAACATAGCTTTAAGTTTAACACTCTCATGGATAAAGGTCTCCTGTTATAAAATCATACAGGCAAGCCTAACCATCAGGCCTTTGACCAGTGCTTTCTTCTGATTCAATGGATGCCAACTAGAGTGGTGCAACAAAGAGTTGGAATAGGTTGGTTTCCTGTAAATATTAGTTTCAAAACAAAGGTTGTCTCTATTTTTGGAAATTGTTATGTCTAAGAAGTCAACATAGTCACAGAAATAGTTCAAGGTAAACCTGAGAAAGTCGGTACTATCATTCAGATAGCAAAAAAAAAATTAATTAAGCTTGTCAAGCCCACCAGTCCAGAAAATTACGATGTCATCCAAGTAGAGGCCATAAAGGCACCAGATGTTGCTGTAACAAGATTGAGAAACAAAGCTTGATTCCTATTGGGCCATCACAAGATTTGCAAAAATCTGGGTGCAGACAGCCCCCATAGCCACCCCAGTACTTTGTCTAAATAATTGCCCCTCAAAGGAATTGAAATTGTTCGCCAGGAACATTTCCATTAATTCCCTAAGTAACTCAATCTTAACATGATCCAGTGTGCTCTTGTTACAAAGGTAATAATTTAACCACTCTAAACCCAGGTCACGGGGAATAACTGAAAAGATGTCCTTGAAATCCAAGTTGACAAAGATAATGTTATCACTGTATAAGTCTCTGGAAACTCTTTTCAAAAAATTCCATGAATCCTTGTAGCAGTGTGCAATGTTTGCTCCCACCTCTTTCAAGTGAAAAAAATGTACCAAGCTAGAGTGAAAGTTTTAGAAAATTTTGTATTGACAAATGGGTGCAATGGTGGATCATGCATGTCCTTGTGCACTTTGGGAATCCCAAATACAGTAGGGGTTTTTGGGTTCAAAACCTTTACAAATTCAAAATCACAATGAGAGATGAGCCCTTGTGTAACACAATCATCTGACATAACATCATTTTTATGGTAAGCTATGCTCCTATCATTAATGGACACCTTGTCATATGTGTCATCGTAAAGCATGTTAATATAGTCATTGGTGTTCATGAGAACCAAACCACCTTCCCTTGTTAGGCTTCATAAGACTGACCTGTCTATTGTCAATAATCTGCTTCAACATTGTCTGTTCATCCATTGTTAAATTAAATCTATACTATTTTTTTTACAAAGCAGTAACTGTCTAATATTGGACTTGCATATTATCTCATAAAGAAGGAATATGAGGTTCAGTGGGAGAGTAAAGATGCTGAGTTTATAACATTGGTTGAAAGTGTTTAGGCCTGACTAGTTTATGAGTGAAGAGTTTTAAATCAATCAAAATGTTGTCCACCCAAACTCTCCCAGAAGGTACAGATGTAAGACCTTTCTCAAACAGTTGGGCCCATTTATAATCAAAAGCAAAATCACTATACTTGAACACATTAAAATCATGTCTAAGGTTGTAAATGACTGAACCGTTCACTATCTCTTGTGATGTCTTTCTGCGTTTATCCCTCTTCTGCTGTCCCATTGATCCTGGCCTTGTCGCAAGTTGCGTGGTTGTTTGTTCCATATTCTCTCTGATCTCCTCAGTAAAGGGAACTCCAAAGGTGTCTTCTCATTAATTTGGTCCTGGTACCCCCTATCCCCCCAAAAAATAGGGTCATTATCAGCTGAACTATTTTCAAAACCATGGTGGCAAACACTACCTATGTGATTGGTTGAATTGCTTGCCCCACACAATTTGGTTTTAAATTTGTACAGATGAGGATAAGTGATGCCCCCCATTCATAGTTCATTTTGTCCCTGTGCAACTTGTTTTCCTTTTTAATCTTGACATCACAAATAGTGGAATCAGCTTTGTCAAAAATACTCTGCCAGCCATTAATTTTCACTAGAAAAAGTAAATCAGAATTTAAACTGTCATTAATCAGTGTAATCTCACCAAGTAATTTGTCCATGTCCTTGAGATTGTTATGTATCAGTAACTCCAACAGTTTGCAGCTCTGATGATTAAACAAATTAATTAAATCATTGTGTAGACTGGAACCTTTGACCATCCCTTCTGCATATTTCCAGTACTGAAGCTCCTTGGCTGACTCAAATAAATTCCGTGAAGCAACTATTTTCAATTTGAAGCTTCCTATATTTCATTAACTTAGACTGAATTAGGTAAAGGTGTTTATTAAAAGAACCAAAAGAGCCAGCCCATTCATTTTGTCTACCTTTCCAGATACCTTGCCTGTATTTTTATCTTTAATATATACATATATAAATATCTATATCTATATATCGATATATTTATATATCTATTTATCTATCTATCTATCTATATATATATATATATATATATATATATATATATATATATGGGTACCATTGTCCCATTCAGAAGCTCGAGTCTTCAGAAAGTTGAACCTCATTTGGTTGAGACCAAATGATCCACTTTTCAGAAAGTCAAAGCTTTTGAATGGACATCATGGTACAGTGGCGATTGGGGGATTTATCCTTTTCCCCACTGTAGTGTGATCTTGAAGTTAGTATATGTAATATCCAGGGGTGTGTGGGGGGCACAGATCCACACATTGAGGTGCAGGTGGTGCTTGCCACATTGCCAAAATGTAGATTTTTGTTGTTTTCTGAAGCTCAACTTTCCAAAAATTCGATAACATGGTCTTGACCATATGATATTCGACTTTCCAAAAAGTTGAGCATCTGAATGGGATCAATACATGCAGATATATATATATATATATATATATATATATATATATATATATATATATGTATGTATCTCCCGCTGTATTTCATGTAGAAGTAATAGACTGTAGTTTCTCATTACACCACAAGGTGGAGTTCCTTTTCAGGAATATAAAAGACAATTTCAAAAGTGAAAGAGAGGACTGGAACACTAGTTGAAGGAGTGAAGACTGAAAAACAAAGCTGAAGGGAAAAGGGCCTTGCAGCATGACTGGATTTTCTTTTCTAGTGCTTTGGGATAGGGAAGTGAAGTAGCAGATTGTGTCTGTCTCTGGCCGAAATCCTGGATGATGGTATTTTGTGGAATCAGGAGAGAAGTCTGAAACCAGTAGCTCCATGCTTGCTATGATTCAGCAAGAAAAGGAGTTCCCTTGGGCCTAGTACTGAGAAGCCATAGATGATTACTAGAGTTCTGGTAGGTGATTTTCTACTTTTCCTATCAGGCGAATCATGGCACCTGATCACTAGGATATTCTTGACAGAGTTGTGAGAGGCTCTAGCCATCATTTTCATATTTTATAAGATTGTGGCCCACCCCCAAATGCTTTGTGGATTACAAATAACTGGGATCCATATGAGCTCCAACTTGGGCCCCATCATGCCGGCAGCAAGACTGTAAATAGTCACTGGCCATTGAATAGGGTAAAATAGAGTGTTTCATAGTTGGTCTGTTTAGAATTGATCAAGGGGGTAGAGGGTGTTAGTACTGCTGAATGACATTGCATTATCTCATATTTGTATTGTGGCACTATAAATCTTTATTGTTCAATGATAATGCATTTTGCAATGTTAATACTGCTGCCTTAAAGAATCTTTACTGCTCAATGAAATTGCATTTTCTCATATTTGTATTGTTGCATTATAAATTCTCATTGTTCAATGACATTGCATTTTGCTTGTGTTAGTACTGCTGTCTTCAAGAATTTTGCTGCTTAATGACAGTGCATTTTCTCATATCAGTATTGTTGTATTCTGACTCTTTTATTGCTTAATGACATTGCATTTTTCCTGTGTTTGTATTGCTGCATTATACAGCTTTACTGCTCATTGATATTGCCTTCTTTGTGCATGTTTGAAAGTCAAGACCTTTTTCTGTTGAGTTCTGAGGAAGAGGGTAAATGTATGTTTTTATTGCATGCATATCTCACCTTGCTTTATTGCTAACTTGAGCACTGTTAAAATAATTTGTTTATGGTTGTGCTATTGCCTTTTTAAACTAGATGTGTCACCTAGAATAAAATCTGTCCCTCTTGCCACCTTAGTGTGTTGGGCCTATAGGGATGTCAGCAAAATCAGTTAGGAAGGAACCCATATCTCTTCAGCTACACCTGTGTACATATCTATCTATCTATATATATATATATATATATATATATATATATATATATATATATATATATACAATTTACTGTCACATAGTTGACAGTCAAAATAAATTCATACCTTAAATGTCAACTAAAAACTTTGACTCAGAATGTCGAGAAGTGATGGTCAGAATATGGCAGACACACTTCCTGTTTTGAATTTGACCTTTCTCAACATCTGTAGACTGCAGTCCAACACTGTACATCACCCAACATGATGATTTTGCAGGGGGCAAGCCCCTCCAACTCCGAGATCAAACTATAGTGGGGGAAAAAGGGTAAATTTCCCTATCCCCACTGTACTGTCATCTCTAGTTACAAGATTAACCTCATATGTGCAAATGCACTGTGCATTCACTGAACCGGGACTCTCATAATCGAAATTGTGGAAGTAAACCTATCTGTCTGTCTAATATATGCATATATATATATATATATATATATATATATATATATATATATATATATATATATATATATATATATATATATATATATATATATATATATATATATATTAATCCCTATTCACAGAAAAGGGAATATTCTGAGAAATGGCATTTCAGACTTAGTATAAAGCCCAATCTTCCTGCCATTCAGTCTCTGTGTTTCAGTATTCATTTTAGCACGTTCAGACATTTCAATTGGTTACCACACATGCGCACACACACACACACACACACACACACACATATATGTATATATATATATATATATATATATATATATATATATATATATATATATATATATATATATATATATATATATATATATAGATATATATATATATATATATATATATATATATATATATATATATATACATATCTATCGGCGGCCACAGTGGTGCAGCAGTTAGCGTTGCTGCCTCACAGCAAGAGGTTCTCTGGTTCGATCCTCGGCTGGGGTGCCATCTGTGCGGAGTCTGCATGTCCTCCCTGTGGTTGCGTGGGTTTCCTCTGGGTGCTCCGGTTTCCTCCCACATCCCAAAGGCATGCTGTAGGTGGATTGGACACACTAAATTGGCCCTAGGTGTGAGTGTGTGCATGTGTGTGTCTTCTGTGGAAGGTTGGGCGCTGGGCTGGCAACTCGACACTGTAAAACTCCACTGCCAGTCATGAGCGGACAGTGATCCGCTGTGGCGACCCCTAACCCTAAAAGCCGAAAGAAGAAGATATATATATATATATATATATATATATATATATATATATATATATATATATATATGCTGGCAAGTGGTGTTAATTTTATTACTTGCTTTCATAAAAGTCCTTCAGATTATTTTTCCCCACTTTAATATTGTCAGAATAATTAAAAATGTTCTAGTTCTTTTTGATAAATATCTTGGATCAGGCCAGTATCCACACTGTATTGAATTGCCATGACTGTTCTTATGAGATCTTTTCCAGCATCCCCCTGACAAATGGCCATCCCTTTGTTAAGGGGAAATATAGTTGCCCTATGCTGCTTAATCTTATGTTTATGTTATTTCACAAAGTGTGCTGAGTATTGTCTCTCTTCAAATAAACCTACCAACATTTCAAATACACTGTCATTGTACAAAATAAATAGCTTTATCAGCTGCCCCTTGAGATAGTTTCATTTTTGTTTAAAGAGCTGACAACTGCCAATGTGCAAGTATGAGTTTAAAAATGTTTCCTTCCTATAAATATATATTTATAAATATTAAATTCATTAGTAAGGGTTCCATCCAGGTAGTTGATAGATTCACTAGAAATATTGTACACAAAATAAAGAAATTCAGTTTTATCATTCAAATATCCTAGAAAGTCCTGTAAACACTGCACTGTCCCTGACCATAAGCCAAAGATATCATCCAAAACACTTAGATAAACTGAACAGCAATCTATGTACTCCAAATTAAACACATCATACTTTTCCCACTAACAGAAAAACATATTTGCATAGGCTGGTGTACCATGCCTTTTACTTGGTGTAAATATTCACCATCAGAAAGTAAATAATTCTAATACAGAGCAAATTTCTTGAATTGTAGACTGCATTCTATATTCAGTTTTTCCAACACAGTTTCCATAAACCACCTTTTTTTCCCTTCTTATGAAGTATAACAGAAAATATATTTTAATGAAATATATTTTTAATTTGAACACCAAGTTCAAATCTCTCCTGCTCTCCTATCTCACAACTAAATGGATCTGTCCACCCCACTCCCCAATGTAAATTCCCCCTCCAACTATTTACCCCTTCACCCACTGCAAAAACTAATTTCTTCAACCTCCCCATTATACTTTAATTAGGACAGTCAGCTACTGCACCCAGACCCCTCTCTCAAATTGATGTCCTTCCTTACAACAAAAAAAGGTATATTAATTCAGAAGTATGTCTCATTTTGTCTGTATTCAAAAATGTGCTAATTTCACTTTCTTTTATTGCATCATAGATTGTAGCCCTTTGTGAACTTGTGATATATATATTCATATTGTTTCTCTGTAACCAGTTTTGTAGATTTGTTCATATTGCTTCTCTATAACTATTTTCACAGCTTTTCTCCCCGGGCCTCCACTGAAAATGGGCTCTTTGTGGCCCAGTGGACCTCCCTAGTTATCAAACTGAAATAAATATAAATAAGTAATGGCAATAGTCACAAGTCATACTTTTTTCTCAAATGTACATTCCCTCCAAAACTTAACAAGGTCTCTGGCATATTTCAATAAGTAACTGTTCTTGTTGTGAAACCCTTTCAATTTTTTATAGATGCATAATGTTAAAGATTGGATTGAGTTTTAGATTCCCTGGATGCCACAAATGCACAACATGAAGTGTTGTCCACAGACTTGTATATCTTAGAGATTCCAAAACTGGCCAGAGCAATGGGGTCAACAACCACCAAAAACTTAAATAAGGCAATGTAAATGACCTTTTGGATGAACAGGTCCTCCAATATGTAGTCATTGTGAAGGAGGTGGTGAATTCTACTTATCTAATCCAATCAGTCCATTAAGACTCTGCCACCCCGTTTATCAGGCTTCATACATCGCATTCACTTGTCCACACTTTGGCGCCCAAGGGAATCCAAATCTCCATTTGTTAATGTCTTTTCCACACAATTGTTCAAACACTAATATGACTAGTTCCAACTGGGGGAGGTGTAAACACTCTTCCTACACAGCTCAGAAACATTTTTGTATGAGCTGCGATATTGGAGAAAAGTAATACCCACAGTTAATTTTCTCACAAAAAGTTTTAATGCAAAGCATCATCTATTCTCATTCTCTTGTAAGGTATCAACATTAAACCCTTTTTTAACAAATCATGACTATAGTTAAATATCTCAAAAATTGTCCTTGTCAAAAGTATTAACTCTACCTGAACATGGAATGACAATGTCAGTATAGTCTCCACACCCACTATCCGCACCTAGGTTAATCAAGTGTGTTAATAATAAGTCATTGGGGCCCTGCTATAACCATGGCCATGGTACTGCCCACTCTTGTGGTTGTTGTGTCTCAAAGTCCTCATCTTCCTCTGGTCATTTCTTGTTTTACAGTCTCACTCTGTTCTGGTGCAGAGCTTGTTCTCATTTTTAATCTCTCTGTGCAACATAAAGGGGGAAATTTCAAATGGTCCTTCATTTCTAGGCTTCTTTTTAAGTATATTTTTGACAAATCTGTAACTGTTCATTAATTTGATATTGTCAGAATTTATCTGTACTGCACTATAGTTTCTATATATTTTTAGTTATTACTCTTCATTTTTACTTACTTTCTTAACATATCTATATATCTATAGCTATAGGTATCTCTCTCTCTCTCTCTCTCTCTCTATATATATATATATATATATATGTGTGTGTGTGTGTGTGTGTGTGTGTGTGTGTGTGTGTGTGTGTGTGCGTGCGTGTGTGTGCGTGTGCCTGTGTGTGTGTGTGTGTGTGTGTGTGTGTGTGTGTATATATATACTTGTGTATTCTTTGTTTTTTTTTTCTTTCTTTTCTGTTAACACTGGAGATTTTCTTCTTCAGACTTTACATAAAATGAGCTATGTAAATCTATACATTCTAAAGCAGCAAATTTTAATAAGTAAGCAAACAAACATACTTACAGATAGATACTACCAGTACAAGACAGGTGTTTAATAAATCAGTCAGCCATATTCAGTAAAGCCTACATGGTCCATTTACACCTTGTGTGCACTGTGATGTTAGCATGCCATTTTCGATTCAGTAAGCAGCTCTAAATGGTGTGCAGAGCCGTGCACAACTACACAAACAAGGTAAACACTGTGGTAAGCAAATTATAGCATAAGCAGCTGAACTGTATGCTAATCACCTAATCCAAGATGGAGGAGCTATTCAACAAGCTATAAAGCAACTGTTTAGACTCAGTACTGTTTTTTCCTGTGAAATCCAAAACCTATTGAAATACAGCCACAGAAAGGAGGCTACATAGAAACAATGAAACAATGTTTGGGGCTGCTACTGCTTTAATTCATGCATATATGCAACAGCCTGTGCTGCTGCTGCTGCTGATAATAGACTAAGGCTAAGAAGGAAAAGAGTTTTCAGACCCCGGTAACTTATCACAACCTACATGATGTGCAATTTGTAAAGCACTACAGGTGGACAGAGACACACTACAGGAACTCTGCAACCTCTGTTATCCTCAACTCAGAGTCAGGGCAAACCGAGGGGAGCCCATCCCAGTGAAGACAGAGGTATCTGTGGCATTTAGAATTTTACATACAGCTACCTTTCAGCGACCAACTGGGAACATGCTGGGGGTATCACAGGCATCAGCATCCATGATCATCCATCGATTTTTGAATGCTATGCTCCAACATGCTAGCAACCACATATATTTTACCCATACTCCTGAAGATATAGCCAGAAATATGCAGGAGCTCTACCTTGTAGCACAGTAACCAGAGGAATAGGGTGCCAGAGACTGCACACAAGTAGAAATTAAGGTACCACTGTGGGAACAGAGAAGGTTCTACATTAATAGAAAGGGCTTTCACTCTAACTGCCAAGTTGTGTGGAATGCCAAGGGAATCATCTTGAATGTGTGTGCTGGCAACCCTGGCAGTTACCATGAGTCACATATCTAGCACACTTCCCAAATGTATCAGATGTTTGCTAGGAGGGATATCCCACAGGGTCATTTACTGGGGGATGCAGGTTATGCACTGGAACCATGGCTGATGACCCACATTAGAAATGCACACACACCTACTGATGAATGCCATAATGAGGCACATGCTCAAACCAGAAATATCACAGAGCATATGTTTGGGTTGCTGAAGTTGCTGTTCCAGTGCCTAGATACGTCTGGGGAGCCCTGCAATGCAATCCATGGACATGTACTAAAATAGTCACAGTATGTGCCAGGCTACGCAACATCATCCTGAGAAAATAGCTTCAGCAGGATCAACAAGGGGAAAGAGCACACATCCCACCACCAATGTCAAGGGCACCACAGCCAAATGCAGGTGAGGAGTCAGAGGGGGATCCAGCAGCTGTGTGGGTATAGGCAGATGTAGGCATGCTCAATATGCCCTTGCATTGGCTAAGAGGCAACACATTCCTCCTATGCACATGCATATAGTAATATTGATGCCAGGCAACATTCACAACATTTACCTCTACATGTATTGGCTGTGTACTGCTTGCATCAGGCAGAGTCAACCCTGAACTAAAACTGTGGGAACTGCAGCATTTACAGGGTAAGTGCTGAACCTGAAGTGTATTGTGTAGAAATGCAGACTTGCACATCCTTGCATTTTGTTACTTGGTAGTGTAAGCAAGTAAAAGGTGAGGGATTTATACAGAAATGACCATAACATGTGACAGCAGAGACTTATTTGACCTTATGTGTCCATTATTAAGAAGTAGGCCTTAGGCATCAAAGAATCACACAGTCATACATGTCAAAATTAATGATTGTCACTGCATGCCCTCAGTTTAGCACCATACATTTGTACTGGAAAATCAATAAAGACAAAAGGTGGAAAGTAATGATACAAATTTTACTTTCAGACTTCACAACTCTCACAAGATTGTTAACAATAAAGATGGAAAATTATGATGCTATCAACTGTATAACTTTCTAAGACCAATATAAGTCAAAGGTGCAATTACCAGTTCAACATCACAAATGCAGATATGCTAAGCACTAGGTCAGCTATGTACCCTGTCCATCTGACACAAAGCTTATGTATCCCTGAATCCAAAAGATACAAAACAGGAATTTGGCACAGTTATCATCACTTGCTTACAGTATGGGGGGGAGGCAGGAAGCCTAGGCTGACACAAAAGGTCATTGAGTGTGTCTGAGTAAGAAAGGGAAGCATACAGACATTTGGATAAAGTAACAAGTGGCCAGTGAAACAAAATGAGTTTTAAGCTTCATGGCTGAACCAAGTAACTGTTGTGTGTGTGTCTGTAGGGGTCCTTCGAGTGAAATTGGTGTGTGTCTGCATGAACACAGCCAACCTCTGTGCTAGCTGAAGGTCTTGGTATGTTGGACAGGTGTGAGCCATGCATGGTTGAGTTGGCAGTTCAAATGTGACTGATGTCTGCTGGACAAGCTCCCCTCATGAGTAAGCCCAGGTCCCCAGCCGCATGGCCTGCCACATCTGGATGTGGACAGCTCACCCACTGATTCAGCAGTGGAAGTACTGCCACTATGGGACCATGATCGGTCATGGCCACGTTGGCTAACAGCAGTTGCTGTGTCTGACCTATGCTCATGAGGATGCTGTCCTCCTCCCAGAAGACATTCAGCATTGGGTAACAGCAGATAATGTGGCTAACCTACACCCATGAGGATGCAGTCCCCCTCCTAGAAGATGTTTCATCACAGACACTGCTTGTTTCAATGTGTCATTCATGTGATCCCTTGAATCAGCAACATAGGGGAGGCAGTCATGCATGCCAGCCTGTGCCACATCTACAAACTTAAGTATTTCTCTGGAGAACCTATGGGAACATACCTGCACCTCCATGATGGCCATAAGGATATATTGAGTGGCACAGGAAGATACATCAGGATCAGGTGGAGGATGGACAACAGGCCTCCTCCGAGCACCCTTAACCATCCTGCATGGCACCTCACCCACACTTTGGCTATGGCCAGAGTAAACAGGCAATGAAGCTGCAGTTACTAAACTTCCCTGAAAAACTGTATGGCCGTCCACCTGTCCAATATCAGTGGGCTCACTGGAATTGGTAGACACAAGCCTACTGGCTGTGTCCAATGGAATTAAATGGGGTGGCCGCATGTCAACTTCAGTGTCATATTCAACCTCTGCACCCCTTGACTGTGCTCTGTTTGGCCACAGTTATCATCAGAGCCTGTTGATACTCTGACATCAGGTGGTAGACATCCTACACTTCCACTGTCAGAATCACCTGTGAAAATAAGCAGCAAACAAAGGAAAAATTAATACCTGAACTACTAGAGTCCAATATATGCTAATAAAATAACAGTGCTGCCACTATTAGACAATACAGCAATACACACAACAGTCCTTACATCATCACACACTAAAATATTTCTTTGAATTGCTCATTTGTACTGACATAAAAATGTTTGGTTTACCACGTGCAGATGATGGCATCCACTGCATGCCAGATGGACCTGGAAGAAATTAAGCAAACGATAAAGGCAACATCCCCACAATTAATGGTAACACAGGGGGGTGATACTTTTCCCCTTTATATGTCCATTAATTATACTTTCAACAAGAACTTGGATGACAACTCCAACCTACGCTAATCAATCAGAATGTGTTGTTAACTGTAGCAAACTTCAATCCCATCCAAAAACATTCTTGGGAAACAGCAGTAACATATTGATTTAAATATTTTTGCTAAAAATATGTATTCAGCAATTGAGATACAAAAGCCTACCTGGAAGCTCTTCCTGGGACATGTTTGCTGTCACTGAAGCAGTAGAACCAATGTGAAGAATATGCTCTTCTGCACTTTCTTGGGTGATGCCTGGATCCCTGACAGCAGACAGGAATTCTTCATTTGGTGTTACTGGTGACTCTTTAGCAGACCCCACTCAGTATCCATCTGATCACATACCACTGCAGCAGCTGCTCTCCTCCATGCAGATGAGATCATGTCTGCGGTACTATTTCACAACTGGTCATATCTCCTGTTGTGGCCACCCACTCCATTAACATCTGCAACAATCTGTTGCCAAATCTGCATTCTGCATTCTGCATGACATAGCTCCACATTTCTTTTCAAGCAGGAAGGCACCCCATTGCCTAAAAGCATTAACAATGACCTGATTCTCAGGGTCAGAGAAAGGTGATTTTTGAGGATTGAGATACCTGGGTGGCATATACACATAAGTATCACATAACTTCAAAATAACTATTCCCAGAAAAAAAAAAAGAAAATGTAGCATTTCAGTGTTACACACTGGAGAAACATAAAACAGTCTAGAGATTTGAAGTATGATCAACAGCCTGGATGAAACAAAGGAGAGTAACAATGGCAACATACTCCTGTTTGTGCCATAACAGAAAGTCAGCTTTGCTCCCTCCCAAAAGAACAGACAAATGACACTTTTTGCTAACCAACCATCTTTGAAATGCTAAAAGTGCTATCAAATGTACTGTCCCTGAAACATGTCTACAGATTTAACAAAGAACATTTCATTTTAAGGTATTGCCAATCAAGTATACACGTGAATGCCCTGACAAACATGCCCATGGCATCAGTACACTTCTAACTAATTCATACAGATAAATGCGTAAAAGCCTTTGCTAATCAAAATGATAAATTATTATACAGATTTTTCTTAATTACATTCCCGCATATGCAGTATGTAGCTGACAAAATGCAAGCATATCTTCTCAGGTTTGGTAATCCTCTGTGCAGATGTATTCCAAAGTAATAGCCTCTTTCTGTGTTCTCCACATAAACAAATCTCTTCACCTTCATTTTCCATAGCTACACAGTTGCCTTTTTATGGTGTAGATTCAGGACTGTCAGCATGGTGAATATGCAAATCAGTTGTGAACTCATTAGAATTACTGAATCTGAAATACTTGTCTCCATGTAGCCAATGTAATTATAGTGCCAGCACTCCTTCAGTGTCTGTTTTTAATGGATTACAACTGTGAATGATTACTGGTTGGGAGAAGGAAAACACAATAGCATGGCAGGCTGCCATATATCCAAGTAAGTTAGACTGACAAAATGTTAAATCTAAAGTTGGAAATGTAAGTAAGCAGCACACAATTCACAGGTTCTGTTCATTAACATCCATTTGTTGGCAGCTGCATATGATATTATTGCCATTTAACATCCTCACACATTTTAAGGCCAATGATATACAATGGCTTATGGACTGCATGTCTCAGACTACTGGTCAGATAAGAGAAAAATGACCAACAAATACACAGATGTAAGACAGAGCTGTTAATTTACAAGCAATAATTGTAACTGGTTGTGTGATAACTTAGTGCACTACATCCAAAAATAGTAAATGTACAAATAACAGTTGTATGGTTTCATATTACTATAGATGATGTTGCAGTTAGTTGTATTCCAAATGACTTCAGGTCCTTCCTGCAAAGCTAAGCTGTTTGTTTGGCAAAGAGGGACACAACACCCTAACTGTGTTCTGAAGATTCATTGGTGTGAGAGTTCAAATCTGGACTTATGTAGAAAATCTCATGTGTACCAACATTTTCTAGTGTGCATGTCATAGATTTATTGTCCTCATTTCAACTACTTGTCCCTTTTTTTCTTTTCTTTTTTTTTCTTTTTTTTTTTTTTTGAGAGGGAATCAGTGTTTGCATGATGCACCACTTAGCGCAAACACAGGAAATGGAGAAAAATGGTTGTGCTTATCTTGTTTGCACAAAGAGCACCAGTGCATAAACTGGACTAGTGGGCAACCCAGGAAGCAGACAGAACACATGCAGAACACTTGCAAAGAGGACATCTGTAAAAGGGCAAATGTCAAAAAGAATACAATGTTCCAATTTCTGTATTTCATTAAGCAAATGCACTTAGTGGCATTGTATGGTGTTATGTGGCACTTAGCAGGTTTTGAACATTTGCAGTCAGGATTCAGACAGCCAATAATTGAAACCAGATGCATTCTATTAATTCTGCTCTGTGCCTTGGGTACCTCGCAAGTGAGCTAAGTGGACTTGGAGCAAATTAAGAAATTTCATGTAATTAGTCCTTTGACAGCAGGTGTAAGTGTAGGGAGGAGTACAGATGGTCCTGGCTTCTAGTACAGGGTGTACAACCTATTTTTACTGTTGTGACAGTGCAGTTTATAGCAATGAACAGAAACATAGACAAGTGTTATTTCAACATTCTTGTGGCAACAGGTGTAAGTGTAGGACTGCCTTACACATGGTTCTGGGTTCTAATACAGGATATTTCAAACATGTTTACTGTTGTTCCACTTCCCATTATATTCACTGTCACTAATAACTCTTTAGATAGTGGAGGTGATATGAATTATATGTATGAGGAATGAGATACCATTGCTGTGTTTTCAGATGTATGACTGAGGGTATACTGTGCACTATATTTCTGTAATTATATATATGCTATCTGGACTTTCATGGCCTTCACAATTAACTTTGACACATACAGCACTGTATCTATATCCAATAACCTTCTAAGGTCACACGCATACATGTGCAACAGCTTAAACTATCACCTGAATTTATATATGAGCAACACTTCTTCTGTGGCAAAGATGGAAAATCAATGTTGTGGAAGAAAATGTTTTGTCCCTTATGCCTAGGTTTGAATCCTACACTGTATAAGTAAATTTTCCACAGTGTATAAAGACAAAAAAGTCAGGTCATTACTTTTATGCCCTCTGTGCATGTCTGGAAACTTAACTCACCTAACAGTTACCTTCCAATTTCCAATATATATTTCTAGACTACATCAGTACACACCCTTCAGACTAAGGCCAAGTGTCATATTAACTTTCTGATTTCCATTATTTAATTCCTCCCTGATTGGCAGTGCTATAGACCACTTAACATTATGCAAATGAGGCTGGTGTCATTGCTTGGGTTTTTGCACTACCAGTAAACATGATAAATGGAACTGGCAGGAAAGAATCAGCTTCCTTTGCTCTGATTCAGCTGGTAAATATGGCTGGTGTTGGAGAGGAAGGTGTGCACTTTAGCATACAGCGATAGGGTGTCCAGGATATTTATTGGACTAAAGTAGCATAGTTTGTATCTGTTAGGACATATACCTAAATGTAATACTTCAGATAAGAAAGTTGCATAATTGTATTAATGCCTTGTATGTCACATATGATGGTACTAATTTTATCTCTTTTTTCTCTCACTCCAACCCGTATCTCTGTTTTTACTTTCTTTTATGTGTCTTAAAAATGCCTCCATGTCATCCATGTGTACCTCATCACTAAATGGCACACAGCACAGTGAGGTAGGCCAGCCCCAATGTATCAGCCTGCCCCCACTCCAGTGGTTATAGCACCAATGCCCAGCATGTCTGGTAGCCATCCTGGCAGCACTTCCACTGCTGCCTGTGCACTACATGTGCCCTCAGGTAGGACTGCCCCCAGAAGCTGGTGCAGTGGTATCCTCCATGTGCAGTGTAGGAGGTTTCATCACCTGCAGGGAGTTTCTAGGGATGGTCAATAGGGTCATGCATTGCACCATTGTATGCCTACACTGGATGGAGAGGCTGCTCTTTCTCTCTCATGGTCCATGGGAAGAGAAGCTGTCAAGAACACCAGCCACCAGCTGAGTAAGAGGACAGTCATTACAGTCCAGTGGGTGAGGGCTCACTTCTCACTGTCTCCAAGCCTGACATCCATGAGCCTGTACTGTCCCCTCCCTCATCCCGATCATGGTGTCCCCCAACCTTTTGTGTCTATCACCATCTTGGTCTCTTGTCTTGTTTATCTTGTATGTTTGCATTTGCTTCCTCACCTACCCAACTTACATGACACAGACATACCTACGTCCCTTACCCAATAGTACTATCTCACTAAATAAAAAATAAAAAAAATGGGCACCTGTCTCACAAAAAAAAATCGTCTCATACATAGCTTTCCATTTTGCATGTGTCTTCTTGACACACTTGATTCAATCCAATTGGCTATACAACATAATTGGGTTGTTGTCACTCCTCTTTGTGAAGGTGACAGTCCAAATTCAGTTAATAATCTGCACATATTTTAAGCTTACACTGTTAAAGAAATGGATAGCTATTGAGTCTTTCCTACCTCCCTCCTGCACATTCCTGTATTACCTTCACTTTGTTATTCCCCCCTGCTTGCTCCCCATTTCACCACTTTCCTGTTTATTTAAAAGTCTTTAAACATATTAGATACACCTGGATTTCAATTCAGTGTCATCTGAGCTCAAAAACAAATGTGTCAATGCATTTACACCTGCTGCCACAGACTAAGTTAAGCAACAGGTGTACTTCATAGACTCAGTACTAAATCTCAGACTTTTTGCAATGCAGCTCGCATTTGCACACAGTTTAACAATGTGTAAACATGGAAAGCATTAAAAATGTGTATCTCACATGCACAAACACGTTGCCAACCACTGTCCAAACCCGCTGCTCACCATGCTACAGAAAAGTAAATATTAATATCTATTACTGCTGTTCACTCTCCATTTCCTGTCTATGACATGAAATTACATGTAGAAACATAATAAACTGAAGGCTCTATCTAACAATATTTTGCATATTTCCAATACAGCCATGTGTTGCCTCCCTGGTGTTTCAGCACTTTTTCCACACATATTCTCCTGCACTACAGACAATAATATCAAATGTGTGACATGCAATGCACATCAATTATTTGGTAACATGTAGAACTAGAACTATTAACCCATATGCCTAAAAAGCCATATCTGCAAGGCTAGGGAAGGGATCAGCATGGACCTTATCCAGAGAGATATAGATGACCTTTAACATACTTGATCCGATCCATTTTGGTTTTGTCAAGGGTAGATCTTGCTTATTAAACATTGTGAACTTCTTTGATAATGACCCCAAAGACCTGGATGAGGAATAACAGGATATACCACTATGTTGATTTATCCAAGGCTTTTGACACTATCCCCAATTCAGGTATCATAGAGAAACTCTCCCATCTCAGAAATAACCCATACATTTCTAGATGGATAGCCAACTGGCTCACAGACAAAATGCACACTGTCAAATTTGGGGACTTCACCTTCACTACTAGATGACTTACCAGTAGAATATCATAAGGATCTGTGCTGGGCCCTCAACTGCTTGGAAACTATTTATCTGAAGACCAGGCAAAGTAGATGGCTTGTGGCTTATCAAGCTTGCAGATGACTTTCAACTGAATGCAGTCATATAGAGCTCCTCCAACTATATTAACATATTACAGAAGGGATTTACACAGATACATGATTGATGCCAAATGCATGGACTGAACCTTGAAGCAAAATATGCCTGATTATCCCCTTTGGCAATGAAGTACTCCTGCTAGTTATGATATACAGGGCACCGCTCTCTAAGCTCAAACACAGTGTTGTGAGATTTGGGAACACATGCTGATAGCAAGCTACACTTCAATCACTGTGTGTCCATAGTGGCGAGACACACATTCTCCATCATGCACCTCATAAATAAGGCCATCACAGCCAAGAACAGGGAGGTCATAGCTCTGCAGTACTCTACCCTCATCAAACCAGTAATTGAGTAGAATCCTCCCTTCTGTCTGTACTTCACCAGACACCTACAGCAACTGGAGAAAACACAGAGGTTTGTCACTGAGAGAATCCAGGTAATCTAAACCATGATAAACATGGAATCACTGAATGATCTGTCACTGAAGGTGGCTGACAGGTGGCATATGCTTGGCCCTCAGAGCAGTCTCAGACTCTACCCTACTGGAAATTCTGAACATCTGCAAATCAAATGGGACAAGAATACTTTACTCCAGGGAACTTAACCTAGGCTGTTACATAAACAGAACACACCGAGGAGACAGATATATCTCTCAGTGATTGCCACTCCTTTGTAATATGATCCCAATGCATGTGAAGCAGTGCTCCTCAATGATCTTATTCAAGCTCAACCTTGACAATTGGTTGGGATATTGTAAATTCACCCCTGGGGTAGCACCTATATCCACCATGGACAGGACCAGTCAGTGCTGATCACACAATCTTTCTGTTAACAATGATCATGTAACAATGTTCATCAGGGTACTTGTGTTTTTACACATCTAGATTTGTAAATGCCCTAGTAAATGCCTAAGCCCCTTAGGATAGTAACCCCTATGAACCTATGATGCCATGAATCTATGCATGCCTCCCAATATCTTCTATCCAACATGCAAGCCAGACGTGTGCCATGGTGTTTGCATAAAGTACTGCGTTCTATAGTCTGTGTACTTAGAAAAGTAGGGGTTCTGTTCTCACTGCAGTCAAGTGTGTGTGTGTGTGTGTGTGTGTGTGTGTGTGTGTGTGTGTGTGTGTGTGTGTGTGTGTCTGACCTGAAGAGCAGAAGTATGTATCCTACAGCTACCACTCCAATCCCACAAATTGACAGTATTTAGATTGTTGCACATATCTGCACATCCATTTTATGCAGGTTTCCCAATGTCTTCTCTTCAACATGCCATACTGATGCCATCCACTATAAGTTGGACATGCAGTCTTGTAAAAGTCAGGCATTTGCTGTGGCACTTGCATAAAGTACTGAATTCTATGGCATGCATACTTAGATAGAGGTCCCATTCTCACTACAGTCAGTAATGTGTTTGTCTCATGCCTGAAGAGCTGAAATGTGTATCCTGTAGTTTTAGCTCCAATCCCACAAATTGACAATCTTTTGATAATTGCACATGCCTATACATCCATTTCATGCAGGTCTCCCAACATCTTATCTTCAACACGCCCTGCTGATGTTATCCACTATATGTTGAACTGCAGTCTTGTAAAAGTTAGACCTGCGCCGTGGTGCATGCATAAAATACTGAGTTCTGTAGCATGCGTACTTAGATAGGTAGCGGTTCTGTTCTCACTACAGTCATGTGTGTGAGTGTGTGTGTGTGTGTGTGTGTGTGTGTATGTGTGTGTGTATGTGTGTGTGTGTGTGTGTCAAGTTGAATAGCAGAAATTTAAATCTTACAGTTACTGCTCCAATCCCATGAATTTACAGTCTTTTGATAGTTGCACATGCCTACACATTCATTTCATGCAGGCCTCCCAACATCTTCTCTCCAAAAAGCCCTGCTGATGTCATCCACTGTAAGTTCACCTGCAGTCTTGTAAACATCAGACTTGTGCCATGGCACTTGCATGAAGTACTGAGTTCTTTAGTCTGTATACTTAGGTAGGGGTTCTATTCTCACTGCAATTAACTGGTTGTGTGTATGTGTGTTTGTGCTCATGCTTGGCATTACAGTGAGCCTTTACACCAGAAAGTGGGACACTGTTACGGGTCTATATCACATAGTCGAACTGTCAAAAGTTTGACAATGTAAATATCGAACCCGGAACTTTGAAACGGAAGAAGTTCGAATGCTCAGAACAGCAATTTTTTTTCCCCAGGGGAAAAAAATTGCTGTTCTGGCACAAAGCAAAACAAAACAAAAAAAACACTCTTTCTAATGTGGGGGGTTTCACCTGTGAAAAAATTTGGTGTTCCGCAGCTTTGCTATTTTGAGATTTCGAACTTCCCAGTTCGAAGTTTTGGCATTCGGACAATTCAACATTCGGACTTATGATATAGACCCCACTGTTACCATATTCTCTTCAAAGTAACTGCTGATGTCATCAGATGTAAAGTGATGTCTGAGACTTGAACTGTGGTGCTTGTCTTAAATATGGAGGTCTGTAGTCTGTGCACCTTTTATAGGTAGGGGTTCTATTCTCACTATAGTGTGTGTGTGTGTGTGTGTGTGTGTGTGTGTGTGTGTGTGTGTGTGTGTGTGTGTGTGTGTGTGAGTGTGTGTTTGTGCTCTTGCCTGACATTACAGAGAGTGTTTTACACCAGCACGTGGGACACTGTTGTTACGATATTGTCTTCAACAGACAAGGTTGATGCCATCAACTATACTGTATCTGATTTGTGGATATGCACTATTCTCACCTGGGCAAGGTCAGAGACTGGCCTGGAGGCCAGACAGAATTCACCTCATCCTATACAATACAGATTGCAGTGACATGGCTTTCAGTCTATTCACATACATCATGGCATAGTTTTCAGGCTCTGTGTTTTCTTGGTGAGAAACCCTTGTGGTCTCTCCAGCTGCTGCATGTGTCTTGTGAGGTACATACAAAATAGAGCATTATATTCTTTTAGTGTTCTGTTGAGGTTCAAGTATAGTACTGTCATACAATCATAAGAACTGAATATGATGGCATGACTTATGATCAGCACAACATAGGCTTTCAATACCAGTGTGGACACTTGGTGGTTGAAGTTCAGATTGTTATCTAAATGTGCTCCCAGTTCTTGCATCACTGGGTTTCAGCATATCAGAACTGGTGTCAATGCTGTGATTAACATGGAATTCCACTTTTCAGAAGGACAAAATAAAGACATGTTTCTGCATTTACTTGTACACCATGTGGCTTTATCACTAATCATTTGTCTGTGTTAGCCCCTTCTGTAGTATGTCATCATAGGTAGAGTCAGTGATTGCACCCAGTATGCACGAATCAGCAAAAACAGTAAGCAAAAGGCCATATATTGTAGCCTGATCTGTGGAGAAATAGATTCCAAACAGTACAGGGACAAGCACAGATCCATGGGCTAAATCAATGGTCACAGCTCTACTTGTACAGGATGATTCACCAACTTTCATAGTATGTGTTCTGTCAGTGACCCAACTGGTTACCCATCTAGTGACATAAGGTTTAAACCCCAGCTGGGGAACTTTCTCTATTATCCCTGTGTGTGGGATTGTGTTCAAACCCTGTGCTAGTTGAGGATAGCCAGAATGCAATTTCTTATCTACTTCAAGGCTTATCACACAGAATCAATGGAATGTGACAACATCACAGATCAACTGTCACATGACTCATCCAATACACCTTCCTAACATGGTTTAATACACCCTTCAACACACCCTCCACACAGACTATATTGCTGTAGAAGGGTGTTTTCAACATGCATGTATCTGAGCTGGGGTGGGGGGGCAGCACCCATTGCATGCATGTATAGACACATCCTGACTCTCCTCATCTAAGAGTTATACCAACATGTCGTCAGGAACCTTTTTAAATGGACACTAGTGATATCCTGGCTATGTGCAACAGACCTGTGTGAGTTGTTAATGCTACATAATGTCTGTTACATCTGTTAGATGTCCTCAAAGAGATCACTGAGAAGATACATTTTGACAACACTATCGTCCTTTTGAACTTGACAAACCTGAGGCATTTGACACAAATCCACACTGAGATATTCACTCAACACTGTCAGATGTGGTCATATACACCTATATCAACAAGTGGATAGACCAGTGCATCACATACATAGCATTTAAATATGTTGAAATGTGGGAAGTGACCTATGTCTCAGGTCCAGTGATCAGGTCCTTACATCAGGGCTGTCTGCTAGGCCCTTTCCTGTCCATTATTTAAGTAATGGACATCCCACATGACATATGTAATCTGTCCAAACAGCAGACTGAAGTACTACAGATTATGGACAGTCATTGACTTTAACTGTGATATTAGTATAATACACATAGTATCAATACACACCAAAGATTGCTGCCACAGCCATGACAACATCTGCAATGGCAAGAAACATGGAGGTGATCCGTTTAGTCAGAGAAAACAAACATACAACCCAAGTATAATGTGGACATCACACCCGATAATCAGACCATTAGTTATGTGACCTGAATACTGGGGTAGATGGTAAGTGGAACATCAACTGGCATGTCGACACAATGCTGACAACTCCTTTGTATGTACCACAAGTACTGAGTATGTGAAAGACATAATACCTCCATAGATCCCAGCCTTCATCACACTAATAACTGAGTATAATGCACTCTTCTTCATGTACCTCCCTACACATCATCCACTGATGTGTTACTGAAGTGTACTACCTTTGCCACAGTGAGCTGTTACAAAGCTTATTAACCATACCTAGGTATTCTTTTTTTGGCATAAACATTACTGTCTGATGGTGTGGAATCCCCATCAAGTTGTTACACCAGATGAATTGTGCTACCTGTTCTGGTGATGCACACAGTACAGACATAGGTGTTTGACAACATTAATGGCATGGATAACATTCATAACAGTGTGGATTGTGATCTCTCTCTCTCTCTACACACACACACACACACACACACACATATATATATATATATATATATATATATATATATATATATATATAGATATATATATATATATATATACATATGTGGGTCTACTTCAGAACACTGAAGACCCATATTACAAAATATTGACACCAGAATAGCGAAACCTTACATTATCGAAACCTGGAACATCGATCTATCCAACTTACTGGAAGTTCGATCTTCAATTAAAGTAACACTCCTCATTTAAAATCAAGATACACTAAATCTGTCTCAGCAGTTCTGCAGAGGGGCAAGCCCCCCTCCTAAATTATATATACCAACTCTGAGATCAGTCTACAGTGAGAAAAGGGTAAATTTCCCGATCCTCGTTGTACCGCAATCTCCATTTAAAACTGCTGAGACAGATTTAGTGCAGCCTGATTTTAAATGCAGGAGTCTTCCTTTAATTGAAGACTGGTCATCTGGTAAGTTAAATAGTTCGATGTTCCTGGTTTAGATAACGTAAGGTTTCAATTAACTGGGGTTTTGCTATTCCGGTCTCAATGTTTTGTAATTCAATAATATGGGTCTTTGATGTTCTGAAGTGTATATATATATATATATATATATATATATATATATATATATATATATATATATATAGTGGATGTAAAAATGCCAGGTTTCTGAGATATAAAAAATGTGACCACAATAAATCATTTCATAATTTTTCCCACCTTTAATGTGACCTATAACCTGTACAATTCAGTTGAAAAACAAACAAATCTGTTAGGGGAAAAATATAAAAAATAAAAAAAAAATGTACAATAAGCTGGTTGCATAAGTGTGCACACCCTTAAACTAATACTTTGTTGAAGCTCCTTTTGATTTAATTACAGCATTCAGTCTTCTTGGGTAGGAGTCTATCAGCATGGCACATCTTGACTTGGCAGTATTTGCCCACTCTTCCTTGCAAAAGTGTTCCAAATCTGTCAGATTTTGAGGGCATCTCTTGTGCACAGCCCTCTTCAGGTCACTCCACAGATTTTCTATAGGATTGAGGTCTGGGCTGTTCAGAAACTTTAATTTTTTTCTGGTGAAGCCATTCTTTGGTTGATTTGGATCTATGCTTGGGGTCATTGTCATGTTGAAAGGTGAAATTCCTCTTAATCTTCAGCTTTCTAGAAGATGCTTGAAGGTTTTGTGCCAAAAGTGACTGGTATTTGAAACTGTTCATATTTCCCTCCAACTTGACTAAAGCCCAAATTTCAGCTGAAGAAAAGCAACCCCAAGGCATGATACTGCCACCACCATGCTTCACAGCGGAGATTGTGTTCTTTTGGTGATGCAAAGTGTTTCTTTTGCGCCAAATGTACCTTTTGGAATTGTGGACAAAAAGTTCAATCTTGGTCTCATCAGATCATAACACATTTTCCCTCATGCTTTTGGGAGACTTGATGTATTGCTTTGCAAATTTTAGCTGGGCCTGGATGTTTTTCTGTGTGAGAAAAGGCTTTTGTTTTGCAAACCTACCCCATAGCTCAGACATATGGAGAATATGGGAGATTGTTGTCAGATGTAGTGCACAACCAGTACTTGCCAGAAATTCCTGCAGCTCCTTCATTGTTGCTGTAGGTCGCATGACAGCCTCCCTGACCAGTTTTTGTCTTGTCTTTTCAACAATTTTGGAAGGACGTCCAGTTCTTTAAAACATCACTGTTATCCCTTATTTTCTCCACTTTTTGCTGACTGTCTTCACTGTGTTCCATGGTATATCCAATGCTGTGGACAGTTTTTTGTACCCTTCTCCTGACTGATATCTTTCAACAATTAGATCCCTTTGATGCTTTGTAAGCTCTCTGTGAACCATGGCTTTTGTTGTAACAGGCAACTGAGTAAATGTCAGGAAAATCCTACTAGGTTAGCTGAACTTTACTTGGGGTTAACCAGAGTCTCTTTATTTGATGGAAGGTGTATACCCAAGAAGACTTAATGCTGTAATTAAATCAAAAGGTGCTTTATCAAAGTATTAGTTTAAGGGTGTGCACACTTATGCAACCAGCTTATTGTACATTTTTTATCTTTTACATTTTTTCCCCTAACAGATTTGTTTGCTTTTCAATTGAATTGTACAGGTTATAGGTCACATTAAAGTTGAGAAAAGTTTTGAAATGATTTAATGTTGTTGCATTTTTTATATCATAAAAACCTGGCCTTTTAACATGGGTGTGTAAACTTTTTATATCTACTGTACACACACACACACACACACACACACACACACACACACACACACACACACACACACATATTATATATATATGATTTCACTTTATAATCTCGAAATGCTGAAATACCGAATTTCAGCATTCCGAGACCATGAAGCCAAACCATTCACAATACCGAATCCCACAATCATGAATCCTACAATCACGAACATACATACACCATACACCACATAACGCACACACTATTCCACCCACAGCACACAAACCAAACAAAACTACACTACATATTTCAGCATTTCGAGATTATGAAGTGAAACCATATATATATATATATATATATATATATATATACACACATATATATATATATATATATATATATATATATATATATATATATATATATATATATATATATATATATATAGATAGATATAGATAGATATGCCATGCACACCAGCCAACTAGCCTGCATTAATCATAATGCTGCATACAGGTATAGCAGTGTTCTTCCTAACACCTCGAGCAGATGTTACAGTGCTGGGACAGTGTGTGTGATTACCCTCATAATGCAAATGTATCATAATTGTTGTAAAAGTGTGTTTGCATAGAATCATCTTTGATCACTCTAAATCACATATGTTATGTCAGAGGCATGGGATTACTGGTGTTATTGCTCTGATATTGTTCATGATTGTGGTTGTTTCTTTTAATGTTGTCCATGAGCCTTTACCTGTGTCCCAATTGCTGGAGACCTCTGCTGAGATTACACTTATATTCAGGCAAATCAGTCTGCACAGCTTCACAATATGCACCCTAACCCAATTGTATGTCAAATCCCTAATAGATGTACTCTGCATTATTCATGTAAGGATGTTATCTCACACAGACATCCTCCTCATTGTTATGTCACCTTGTGTGATAGCCGCATAATACTCATTTTCGCTGTGCAGACCCTACTGTATCTTATTGATATGTGATTGGTGTTACTGCTACAACCATCTTCCATTGACATGTCCTCATCTGCTCTACATTAGGTTGTTTCACCTATCCTCTTTCCCTGTGTTCATTCCTGCAATTAATCTGTGTGTCCCTATTCAATACACACACAGTATGTTTATCTTACATAGGAGTCCATGTACCCATTCCTCTCAACTGTCCCTGATTTTCAGGGACGTCCCTGATTTTGACTCAAATTTTAGCTCTGTCCCTCTTAATCCCTCCTAAAACTAGTGACTTTTGGAGGAAACGTGGTGAATTACACTTAATGAATAATGACAATGATTAAGAGTTATAGACTTCTTTTACTTCAGAAAATGTGTTTTAATTCATATGCTCTGATTCTGTCACTGTTTTAAGTTAATAGCACTAATATTTTAAAAGTGTCCTTGATTGTCCCTGATTTTTTCTTGACTTGTCCCTGATTCTGTTGAAATTTGTCCCTGATTGGTTGAGAGGTCTGCATGATGTACCCTTACAGTTAATTTACAAAACTTCAGTACAGAATGCCAGGAATGGGATTTCACAATACTCTGCACTGTATATACACTGTCCTGTATTGTGTTTACTGTGTTTGGATCATATGCTTAACATTCAAACCTCTGAACTGTCCAGATTTTCACAGAATATCTAGATGTGTTCCTTATCAAATGTGTAGCTTTATGCGATATCACTGGGATGATCTCAGGAGTGATAATACTCAATAATTACATATGTGAGTTTCAGACTTCAAATCATTCAGAACATGTATCTTAACACAAACCCCTGGTTATTCTAGCATGTTTCTATATGGCAAATATGTCAAATATTTCCCTATTTCTTGGTCATTGTCCCCACATTATGTTGGCTTTTGTCCAGATGTCTTGCACTAAGAGATTGAGAACTTTCTGTGAAACCCTGGTGATCATTGTGGCATTCTGTGCAAAACCACAGACCTTCAGTGTTCTGATTTAAACAGAAGTGCTATCTGTGTTCACTTACATGGTTTCCTGGCTAGCAACACTGTTCAAAAATGAGCACTCTGCTTGGTCTACCGAACAAGCGTGCCCATTGTAAATTGAGCATATGCCAATAGAAAAGTCTTCTTTTTTATTTAAAAAATAATAAACTTTCAAAAACCAGAGACTTAGAAAGAATGAGACAGACAGGACAGAGAAAAATGCAAGGATAATCCGGTACATTATACAAAACTAGAGAAACATACCTGATTATCCATATATTTTCTCTGTCCTGTCTCTCCCATACGTTGAAAGTCTGCTAATTTCATTTTTTTTGTTAAAAACAAAACAAAAAAGCAATGGAGATCTTCCTTTCTATGCTGCTTCCTTTACACACCACTGATGTACTGTCCCACACACATGTGCTGTACATCAAGAAAGCCCCACTATACCTGTGGAAAATGAGGAAGAGCAGCAAGCCACCATTACACAAGGACATTATTTAAGAAAAGTAAGTAACTTTTTTCTTAAATAATGTCATTGTATCATAGCAATATCCCACGGCTGGGTTTGGGTAATACTGATTTACCCTTGGTTGGCTACCAACCGTGGGTGAATCCAGCATTACCACACCCAGCCATGGGTTATTTTTATAATAAGTAACAGTACAGATGCTACTGACTCCAATGGATAGTACATCTTTGTGTAGAGAGTAATAATCACTGTCTTCTGTCAAGAAGGCCCACATTTTTAACGATATCCTATATCCAAACAGGACATGGAGGGGTAGTCATTTGTAAACTATCTCTGTCCATAATGAACATGGGTGCCAGGACCAGTGTAAATTTCCTATTCTCCATCCACTTGTCTAGGTTGTGCTTAAGCTGGGTAATAAATGAACCTCGCTTCACATGGATGTGAAGCCCGTTCTGTAGGAAGGGCATTCTCTAGGACAAGTATCTGTCTCTCCAGCATGTTATGTTTAAGTCACAGACAAAATTCAAGTTCCTAAACCTTCTATTTCTGGTACTCTTTAGCTTATGAATATGTAGGAGATTCAAAAGTGTGGGGATTGTGGATGCTTTGTAAGCCAGGCATAGATCATCTGTCAGCAACCTATAGAAAAACTGAGTAGAAGGAAATTGCTTTAAGGCGCTCTGCATAAGGCAGGTTTGTTACACCTTGTATTCTTTTTGGAAGGAAACTTTGAGGTCGCTCCAGTTGCTGCATGCATATTGCGTGGTCAGGTACATATCAAATGGGGCAGTGTACTCTATGACTGGTCTGATAAGGGCAGAGTATGGTGGGATAATAACTGCTCTGGACCCAGATGCCATGCCCTTATAAGTTGCACAACATAAAAGGATTTCCTCACCACTGTGGCCACATGGTGGACAAAGGTAAGGCTACTGTCTACATGCACACCTACATTCCTGACCACTGGGTTGAGTCTTAGGGGTGTGTTATCACCATAGTAATAAGCTGGAATAGTTGACTTATGCATTTCTTAACACTGGGCTTAAGATCATGGCTTTGTCACCATTTGTTAGACAGAGATATATGTTCTTGAAGAATGCTAGTATCTGCAAGGGAGTCAATGATAACCCTCAGCTTGCAATCATTTGGAAACTTAGTCAGCCTAAGATTCCAAAAAAAGAGCGGACCCAGTATGGAGCCATGGAGACTCCGTTAGTGACTGCCCTCTTGGTGGAGGTGGACTCACCTATTTTGACCTCCTGTATCCTATCAGTAATCCAGTTGGCTATCTAGTGGGTGTTAAAAGGGTTTATACCTAACTTGCTGAGCTTGTCTATGATGCCTGATTGGCATAATATATCAAATGCTTTGGCCAGATCGAGGTAAGCAGTGTGCACAGTCTTACCATCATCCAGTGCTTTGGCAACCATCTCACTTATTTCTGAGCATTGTTATCTGTTTAAGAAACTTTTCTCCCTGGGCTTCAATGAACCATCTATATATATACATATATATATATATATATATATATATATATATATATATATATATATATATATATATATATAGATATATATATAGATATATATAGATATATATATAGATATATATACATAATAGCCTTGTCAGACTTTCCCAGTTAACAAAGGCAATAAATAAATAAAAAAAATAATAATAAGCAAATTAACAGTATGGTGTTGTGAAATATGTCAAATTAAAACATAGCTTCAAAAATGTCAGGCAGCAGTGCAGTAAGGGATGACTGAATTGTAGCAATTATAATCAGTTTCACCAAACCCTGCAATGAGGGAGATGTGTCACAGTTTGACTAAATGATTAAAGGGCACATGGAAATGACAGTCAAAATGAATGCAAAACAAAAAGGCAAAATTCTCTTTAGCAATGTTTGCTACCAAAAATGGTAACACTAAGGGCCAGATCCATTAATAGCTATACTAATTACAGCTATCATGTACACAGCACAGCCACACATGCAATAGCTCACTATTTTATATTTATTAATCAGCTCTAATGAAAGCAGAAGTAGCAGGATTAGATGCTTATTAACCAGTACAACATGGCAGAGCTATTCATGAAGCTAGAAATCAATTGTGTGCATTCAGTGTAGCCATTTGCCCTGAAATCCAAAACTCTTTGAATTAAAGCCACAATTACACTTAGAAAAAAAAGTTAGCAGTTTTTGCAGACATTATAAACCTGCATGTGCAAAAGGCTTTACATAAAATGTGCTGCTGCTATCAAACCTCTACCAAGAAGAAGAAGGGTTTTCTTGCTCTGACTTAGTATGTAATGCATTACATAGAAAATTGTAGAGCAAAATTGGGCAAATAGGGAGACAGTAGAGTAAATATGCAACTTCTTCCACCCTCATCTAAGATCCAAGGTAAGTGTGGAACCTCTTTGAAAAAAAAGTAGTAGCTGCTTAGTCCCATATGCAATTAGTTAAATGTTCCTAAGATGAGACACCTGTGAAGTGGACAGGAATTCCACAGATAAGCATAGAAAATGTTCTATAATGCCATGTTACATTCTTCACAAAGATTTCTAATGGACAATATAACTTGTATACATGCCTAGGCCACCAGCAAAAGACAAAAAATGCATACGTTAAATCTATGGGTGTGCTGTGAAATGCAATACATCAGTAAGGTTGAAATGCAGCATTTTGTAAAAAAACTGTAACATACTTTTTCATCACATTAGTTGTAACACTAGAAACATGTTTTGCAAATTACTGAAAGCATGCAGCACTCTGAATAAACAGTCTCCCCTACCATGATAACATATCCTTGCCTACTTGATTACCTTGATATTGTGCAGACTCAGCCCTGTGAACAATGTGAATATGCTAATGAAGTGTGAATACACTAGCATTCATGAATCCCAAAATATTTAAAAAGTGCACTGAATGTAGACATGGTGTAAGGACCTAAATGATTGCATGTGCACACCCTATCTCTTCAGTATCTATTAGTTTTCACAGTCAGTCCTTTTTGATGTACACTTACTCAGGTCATTTCAGGGAAAAGAGACTTAGTGGAAATGTTGTGACTTCCATTGACTGACTTGGGATAGCAATATTCCTAACATTTATATGACTTTTTAATGGCAACAGTTTCTGCTATATGTTGCACAAATAAGCCTGGCACTGGTGTGCTGCAGTCAGCTCTATTGATTGTACTCATTGAAGAAAATGCACCTACCAGGTAACTTTGTCTGTGGCACAAGGTGTAAGTGCAATAAGTTTAAAGAAAAAAAAGCAGTTGATGCAGGTTTCAGATCCAATTAATTGATAATTTTAAATAGGTGGATCGAACACATATTTATACACATTTAGTTATGTCATTCTTTTGTTGTTTAAAACTCAAGTATTGTCAGTAATACTAACAACATGCAGTTGAGGGTCACAGTAAGCTGCCTATCGGGCGCTAGAATCCGCCACATAACACAAGCACTCGGGTCACTCCACGGCAAGTACAAATATGACACAGTCATTGTCCATGCTGGTGTGAACGACCTGAGACGTACCTCCCTGGACTACATGAAAAGAGACATAGAGGAGCTCTCTGATTATGTAGCCCAGGCAGGTATGACCCTAAACCTGAGCAGTATCCTTCCTTCACCAAGAATGATGCCACAATATAGAGACAAGATGATCAGCTTTAACAATTGGCTTAATGTCTGGTGTCATTCAAAGGGGATCCAGTGTCTGTCTGCCTGGGATGACATGCTTGACAAGCCACGCTGCTTCGCAAGGGACGGCTTGCACCTGTCACCCCTGGGATTCCGGATATTGGCTAAGGCTCTTGCCACCCTCATAGTGCCTTTTTTAGGCAAGGCTCAAATTCTAAACCTACCACCCTAGAAAACAAAAATGGGAAGAAACTGAGGGTAATGCTGCTCAACGCCAGAAGTCTAAATCTCAAAATGCACGCACTCGAGGCCCTTCTCAGTATGGAGAACATTGATGTCTGTGCTGTAACTGAAACCTGGTTCAAGGCTCCTGAGAGCACCCTGGCACTATTAGGTTTTACCTCATATCATGCGTTCCAGCCCCAAAACCCGGACCACACCACAAAAGGAGGGGGTGTATCCATATTCATAAAGGATACCCACACCTCCAGGTTGGTGGAAACGCATGAAGCTTCGGAAACCATCCAGGTGCAACTAACCATAGGCAAAACTGCTCTACAAATTGTAGCATGCTACAGGCCACCCTCTCAAACTCAGGAACCCCACACAGCCTTCCTGAAGACACTGGAGGGTATAAATGTATCTCCAAACATCATCATATTGGGTGACTTCAACTACCCGAATATAGACTGGGAACATTACTCAAGCCCTAACTTTCTAGCCCAACGGTTCCTGGAGTTCATAAATTCAAATGCCATGGAACAGCTAGTCACTGTTCCCACGAGAGGAGAAAATATACTAGATCTCATTGTCACAAACATGGGGACAAAATGCTCCACACCGGAAGTATATCCCTCATTGGTGAGATCTGATCATAAACTAATCTCACTGGAAATCCACATCCCGCCCCCACCCCAAACAAAAAAGACCATAGTGAAGAACTTCTCTAAAGCAAACTTCACACTACTCAAGACTGGTGTGGTATCCTTCAAGGCCCCTGAGCCAGTGGAAACCACAACCCAAGCTATGGAAGCCCATAGAAATGCCTTCTATGAACACCTCCAGGACTGCATGGATCAGGCAATCCCAAATAAACCCAAGACTCTTTCCACAAAGGGCAAACGTCCAGTCTGGTGGACCCCAGCCATTAACAAACTTTACAATAAGAGGAGAAAGCTATTACATGATAGAACAAAATCCATAAAAGGGAAGTCACCCCTGATCATTATTAGTAAAAAAATACGAGCACTCATAAAATCAACTAAGGCCAATTTTGAGAGAAAAATTGCCATGGATTCAAAGGACAATCATAAGGCCTTTTTCAGCTATGTTAGGAACCTGGGTTGAAACTCCCAGATATGCTCAGAATTAGTCCAAAATGATACAAAAATCACTGAACCCACAGACATTGCCAACATACTGGCAGATAGGTTCAGTGCAAACTTCACCCTCTCCCCTAAAGGAGAGATAACTATCCCAGCCGAGTGTAGCCTCCCGGACATCTCAAATGCGCAGGTGAAAGCTGCTCTCTCTAAAGCTAAAAACACAGCATCAATGGGACCGGATGGTGTCCCCGGCTGTGTGCTACATGAGCTAAATGAGGAATTAAACCCGCACATAAGGCAGCTGTTTAATCTCAGCCTTACCTCAGGATACGTGCCCAAGGAGTGGCGTACGGCAACTGTGGTCCCACTCCACAAAGGTGGCGCCTCTACGGACCCTGGTAATTACCGCCCCATAAGCTTAACAAGTCTAGTCTGCAAAGCCATGGAGAGGATCATAATGGAGCTCATAAACAAAGATATAGGGGACTTGCAGACATTGGACCCGACCCAGTTTGGCTTTGTCAAGGGAAGATCATGCCTTTTGAACTTGGTCGACTTCTTCGAAACAGTCACCAAGGCCATTGATGAGGGAAAGGCAGTCCATACAGCCTACCTTGACCTTGCAAAGGCTTTCGACACAATACCCCACTCGGGTATTGTAGAAAAACTTACCAGCTTAAATGTAAACCCATATGTCACAAGATGGGTTGCAAACTGGCTTAAGGACAGAACCCACAGGGTTAGAGTTGCTGGTGCTATGTCAGACTCCAAGCCGGTCACAAGTGGTGTCCCACAGGGCTCGGTCCTTGGCCCCCTATTGTTTGGCATCTACTTCTCAGAAGTACAGGCCAACATGGGAGGACTTTATTGACAAAGTTTGCAGACGATTGCAAACTGGGCGCCATAGTGGAAAGTGCATCGGACACGGATATCCTTCAGAAGGGACTCACGGAAACAGATAGCTGGTGCCAGAGCCATGGCCTGAAGTTAAACACCACAAAATGTATAGTCATACCCTTCGGGAAAAACAAGGTAACCCCAAGCTACCATATAGGTGGCAATCCACTAAGCACAGAAGAGGTTATCAGGGACCTGGGGACCCAGGTTGACAGTGGCCTTTCTTTGACACTCACGTTGCTAAAGTGGTTAGAAAGACCTTCTACATTGCCCACCTGATCATGAAGGGATTCACATCCAGATCTAGTGAGGTCATTGTTCCCCTGTACTCTTCACTTATCAGACCAATGATCGAGTACAATGCCCCATTCGGGATGTATCTCACCCGACATCTGCAGCAATTGGAGAGACCCCAAAAGTTCCTCACCAAAAGGATAAAGGGACTCCAAAATCTGTCATATGCTGCCAGATTGAAGAAACTCCAGCTCTATTCAGTCGCATACCGCCTGCTCAGAGGTGACATGTGCCTGACATACAAGGCCATGCCCAACCCGAATTAATGGACATGCTCCACCTCAAAAATCCAAATCCACCAAAACCACTAGAGCAAGTGACTTAAACCTTAGCACGGATATAAATAGGACGTGCTGGAGGGATAGATTTATCACTCAGAGACTCCCTATGCTGTGGAATAAAATCCCGGTCCATGTGAGGCAGAGCACCTCGCTGACTCTGTTCAAGAGAAATCTAGACCTGTGGATGGGAGATCGTAGGTTTACCCCGGGAATCATCTCTGTGTCACTGCTGGACAGAAGCACAACAAACTAATGGGCACAGTATTTTTTCATATAAGGGGTGGCGTAAGCCACAAATATTTGGGCTAGGCTTATAAATGCCTTAGGGCAGATAGCCTAGTATAAACCTATGAACCTATGAACATGTGCACTGTTATCTCTCTACTTTCATATTAATTGACAATAACTGCAGTTCTGATAATTTGTGCCTGAAATTATGTGTCAAGGAGGTGTGACAAGGATGAATCTGTCACTGTAATACACCTTTCGCTCTGGTCATTGCTGAGCATACTCTTTGACTGAATTAAGTTTTCCTTTTAGATTTTTTAATCTGTCAATTTTATAATGTCTGTGGTATTTGCTCTCCACATAGCAGCTCACAAACAGGATTCACTACCGAAGTAAAAAAGTGAAACTTTTAAGTTGGGCTGATGTCTGCAGAGCAAACAAGCCTGGCTCTGGTTTGTGGCCATCACCAGTCTGGATAGTACTTGGTGAATAAATTCCACTTCTCAGATAACTATCTCTGTGGCACAAGATATAACTGAAGAGACTTTCTAAAATTGAGACAGGTGATAAAGGTTTCAAATAAAGTTAACTGATAATTTTACAGTGGGGCTCTGAATACATATTTATACACATTTTATTATATCATTTTTGTTGTTGTTTAAAACTCAGCTATTCTCTGCATTGCTAACTGTATGTGAGGTGTTTCTCTACTTTAACATTATTTGTCATTATCTACAAGTCTGATAATGTGTGCCAGCAATTACATTTCTGATGTTGCAAGGATATGAGAGAAATATAAATATGTCACTATAATGCATTTCTTGCTCTGTTCATTGATAGGTATGCTCATTGAGTGAATTCATTTTAATGTCAACATTTCATTGTCATTTTTTTCTAATGCCTTTTGCAGTTACACTCTGCTTGGCAGTGGGCAAACATGGTCCCCTGCCTAAGAAAAAAAGAAAATAATAATAATAATAATAATAATAATAATGATAATAATAATAATAATAATAATAATAATTCTGGCTGCATTCTGTATTGCCTACAGGGATGGTACCAGTGCACAGTGATCAGCACTCTGGGTCATACGCTGGATAGTACTTAGGAAAAAAATCACATTCAGGTAATTGTCCATGTGTCAGAAGGTATAAGAGCACTGATCTTAAAAAGTGAAGACAGCTAATGGAGAGTTTGCATCCAGTTAGTGAATTTTACAGAGGGGGTCGGATTATCATTTGTCATAACAGGTGGAATAGGAATGTCACAGTAAATGCACATGGGTGTAATAACTGTGTTTATTGCAAAATATGGATCATTACTGCTTGCTATAGAAGCCCAATACACTGTGTGTAAATTATGTTACACATGACAATGATGATATATAATGTAGAATGCACATACATAGGTATGATGTGCACAATATTTTTTCATATTGAGTTCTCACATATCATAAGTATGTGCTTATGACAGTATATGTTGTAAAGTATGTATGTATGTGTGTATGCAACCTAACCCATCATGTCTTACTCAGGTTATGCAAATGCATGCATCTGAGACATTTCACAAATAACAACTCTGCATTTTATATAGAACTGAAGTCATAGGACTAACTAAAGTCACAGACAAACAGGCATTTCTTCATTATTTCTACATTCAAACTTAAATTAGAATACTTGTAAATACTATGTGAACAACTAGGTTCTCCTGTTGCATTAACAATTAACATGCAAACTTTAACATTTTATACTTTTTTTCTGATTTGGTTCGATTTCTATGTAGTACTACTCAATCGTACCAGCATCTAACCTCCAACATGCAAGTATGTCACAAGTCATACCATTTTTCAACCAAACAGCAATGATTACAACTAACAGTATGAAGCATATCATGGTTTAACATTGGAACATGTCTCAATAAGTTAAACATCACACATGACCAAATCTCACTGTCATTTTAAAAACCTTCTGTGCTTATTGATATAATCAGTGTTAGTGTGTCTGACAAGCTATTGCTGTGCATCTAATTGCACACATGCAGTTGACAATGCTGTGCATCTTTGAGCACAAGCTGTTACATGTGAGTTCTGAATCATTAGCCAGTTTAGACTTATATTTCTAGCTTGAATGCTGCAGACATGGCTGTCAATGGTAGGGATGGGTGTTCCATTTGGAGCAAAAGGTGGGGTGCTGAGGTGTCCAGGATTTTTCTGGGACTCCTCATGAAGTGCTACTGCCAGAGGCAACTGCAGGGGGGATGTACTCGCTATCAGTATAAGGCTTAGGCTTGGAATGGCTTAGCCAAGGATGTCCTCAGTGCAACTGGCATCCCATGCACAAGAGACCAAATTTAGCACCAATGCAGTGACAAGAAAAAGCACAAGCAGGACCTCCAGAGCCAATTGGAGGATTAGTTAAAGACTGCAAACATGCAGTGCACCATCATATGTAGGAATTGTTTGTTTGTATTGCCAATGCACGTTATGAAAGCATGAGACAAAACAAGTGACTGTGACCCTATGAACATTTAATATTTCCATGTAGTTATCCCAGAATGAACTGGCAGGAATGCTTGATTTATAATCCAGTGTTTTACAACTGTGATTATCATTAGCATGGCATACTGTGAAACAGGTACGTATCAGTTATTGTAATGCAATGTACATGAAGGACAGTTATAAATCTTAGCAAATAAGTGTCATTACATGGGACAAACAGAGTGTTGTTATGATGGCCTCTCCACACATGCATTTGTCCCAAAATCTGTGACACACAGTAGCGGCTGTTCCAAATAGTGACATTTTACCAATTGCAAATGTACTTTTTCACATCATTACAGTCACACTTCTCTTGTTGCACTTGTAACAAACACCATGTTCTATAGGTTGTGTAATTACATAAGTAGAGGGTTCACTTTTCATGATGGAGAATGTGTGTGTTTGTTAGGGATGTAGTGACAGCCAAGTACTGCCTCAGTGTCAAATGGGATGCGTCCACTTCCAGTGCAGAGAACAGAATTAACTTTAGATACAGATCCTTCTTCACTTTATCCCACTTTTAACAGAAACATACTCTATGTATAACAGTGATGAGGTCATCATGTCAAAAGTGCACTCTTTCCCCTTAAGAATCAGACTTCTTATGTAGCACTTGTGACTAATACTGTGTTCTTTAGACTAGGTAAATTGATAGGAAGGAGGTTCAAATTCCACAGTGAGGAATTTGTGTGTATGGCTGCAATTGCTATTGCATATAGGTTCCTGAGCAAACATGCTGTTTCAACTTCCAGTGAGAGGGAAAAGTTAACCTGGGTGAGTATTCCACCATCCCCTTATGCTAGTTTTACTACAAACATCTTCTCCACAATGCAGAAGTGAGGTCATCCTGTCAAAAAGTGCATTCTTTCCCCTCAAGAGCCATACTTGTCCTGTGGGTCTTGTGCCTAATACTGTGTTCTCTAGACTATATAACTAGATAAGTATGACATCCAAATCTCACAGTAGGGAACTTGTATGTGTGTGGCTGCAAAGACAGCTACATATAGCTTGTTGAACAGATGTGCTGAATCAACTTCCAGTCAAGGAAAGATTTTAACATGGGAGGGGATACCAATATCTCCTTTTACCACAGACATCTTCACAGAATCTCACTGATGAGGTCAGCATGTCAAAAGTGCACATGGTGGCATTACAACTCAGACTTCTACTGTGGTGCTTGCAGCTAATTCTGTGGTGTATAGATTGTGTAAATAGATAAGTAGGGAGCTCAAATACAAGAGTAGATGACTAATGTGACTGGGTATACTGTCATGAACAAATGTGTCCATGACAACAACTTTATTTTGTGTTTGGATTTTGTTTGCAGAGCAACAATTTTTTTCCCTGGGAAAAAAATTGCCGCTCTGTGTGTTCGGGATTTAGTACTTTCGATTTTAAAGGGTCGATTAAAGAGTATTCGCTCTTTTAATTGTTCAAGGTTATAATATAGACCCATCCTCAAATGCCCTTTATTATTTTTCAGATTCATTTAATTTATTTATGTCAAGCTCCATTGTTATGTTGTGTGGCAGATGTAATCAATACACAGCTCTTTAGAGTGTGTAATTTGAAGGCAGGGGTTAGAATCTGATAACATCTGTCTGTCACATAACTGAGTCACACAGGAATCTCTTAGGCAAAGGAAGTATTTATGGAACAGTCAGAGGGGCACATTTTTAAGTCATCAGCCTCCATGGTTAGGGATCCATACTGATTACAATAGGGAAATATTGTAAGCCCTTTGAGTGTGCTCATCATGGCACATACAGTATGTCAATTTCTGTGGCATCACAGGTTGATACGCATCTTTCTGATATCGGTCCTAGCATGTATTCAAGTGTAGCAAGATACAAATTTTGAGTACAAGCATTACATAATGTCCAAATAACAATGTACTATATTGTATGTGTTCCTTCAAACATTTATGTATTACTGAAATTATTTTCTTCACACTGTACAACTTTATAGGACATTACATTTGTTACCGTATGGCATAATGCCAGATCAACATAAAGTGTGATTGGCCCTGTGTTAGGACACTTTCTTGTGTGCTTGTGTTTTTACATGTTGATATGACAGCGTTCACCATAATGCCTTGTCAGCATAACCAGAAAAATCTTGTAGTAGATGTGCTTTATTTACAAATGAAGACCTTGAGCTACTACAATGTCAACAGATCTGTTTTGTTATTTGTCACTTGTGGATTTTTATTGTTATTATATTACTGTTTATGATGAGCATGTATATAAAGCACTGATTGTATATACCCGGCTAATGACCACTAGGGCCCTTATAAGCTAGCCTTGTACCCCAAATTTGACCCTCAATTTTGATTGATATAGGGGGATGATTTACTGCCTATCTTTGTCCATCAGAGATATAGGTATGAGACCAGGGAAGAATTTGTGATTACCCATCCATTGTTTCAAATTGCGTTTAAAAAGGGATAGGGAGGAACTCTGCTTCTCATGGATAGGGAGCAAAAATGAAAATTCTCTGTAAAACATATCTGTCTGTCCAACAAGTACTGTTTATGTTACAAGCAAAATGTAGGTCTTCTAATCTAATAGTTCTGAAGCTATTGTTTTTTGTGGATGTGCAGAAGGATGTATTGTATGTCAGGGAAAGATCACCTTTCAGAGGTCTGCTTTAATACCAAGTAAAGAGAAAGGGCTTTTAGGCAATCATTTTAGGACATTATGTTTATGCTTTGTATTCTTTTTGTAAGAAACATTTGTGAACCTTCCAGTTGCTGCATGTGTCTAGACAGGTACATACCAAAGGGGACATTGTACTCTATGATGGGTCTGATGAGGGCTGAGTACAGTGGTATGATGACCTCTTTGGACCTAGATTCCATGGCCTTGCTTTATAAGTTGAGTGACACAGAAGGATTTTTTTTTACTAACTTGGACACATGTTTGTCAGAGGCTAGGTTATTATCTACACAAGCTGTAAAGAAGGCCAGAAATACTTGGTGTCTTAATAATGATGGTACTCTTACCATAATAACATGAGCGACTGAGAAAGATAACATTGGTCAACACTGGCTAAACATAAAAACATAAAAAGAAAAGTGCTGTCTGGAGCAAGGAAATGATTTCTTATGTTCATAGGCATGTTAATTATATTAGACACAGGAAAACTTCCCATGGTGTAAATATATTTTGGAGTATGTTTATCCAGTGTTGGTCAAAGTTATCTTTCGTAGTTTGATTTAATTGTTCAAAAATGATCTATATACTATTTGGTAGGATTTCTTTAATGTGTTTCTTTACTCATGCTTTTCTCTATTATCTTTGGATTGTTGGTAATAATAATGTTCCATAAAAAATGTCCTTTAATGTATCAAATCACAACATGAGGAAGTCTTCAGAGCAGTGTAACTCATTTAAGCAGCCTTATTTCTTGGAATTTACAGGTATGCCACTTGTGTTATGATGGTAAGAGTACCATCAGTATTAACAGACATCAAGTATTAGTGGCCTTCTTTAGAGTCACCCTCTGTGGAATTGTGTTGTTGTCCTCCATGTTATAGACATGTTTGCAAGTGGTTAGCATACTATCAGCTCCACAACCAAGTTGTCATTGACTACAACCATGGGACAGAGATGCCATATAGGAGATAGTTGTCATTTGCTGCCCTCACACATAATCAAGAGATATGAGTGGACATGAACGCTTGTGTAGCGTTAGCTATCCTTGCTATGGAGACATTTTAGCAATCAGCAATGGACACAGTAAGAGTAATGCAGGCATCAGCCTTGTGAATCCTATACCAATTCCCTGATGTAATGCTACAGCATGCAGAGGAACATACTTGGCTTTGACAAACAGCAGAAGAGAGAGCCACCACTATGCATTCTGAGACACAGCCCATTTCTCTGTATCCTTTCCTGCAACTATTCACACTCATCTCTTCTAATATAGTCAAATCTCCATAAATAATAATATGGTGTTATCCCTGTGGATAAGCCATCTCATTAATAGTGGCTGTATCATATCCATTAAACTCTGATAAGCATGATTCTATTTTCCATCTATGTTTTGATATTGTAAACTGTTTCTTGAACTAAACATTGTAGCATATTCTTGCATCTGTAAATGTGTGCAAGCATATCCTTACATCGGCAAATATGTTTTGTTAATTTCTTATGTGATCCTATTATCACAGGCTGTACCTGAAGATGGTCCATTGAGCTCAGTGCACTCCCCCAGTAAACAAATAGAAATAAAAATATTAAATAATGACTTGACAATTGATTTAACCCATACATTTGTGTCAGAAGGAGAAATAGCAATCTAAGTCACATGGTTGTAGACTCCATTTTAACTCACTATAGATTCCACTCTTGTTTTGTTTTCTCATAAAAATACCATTTGTTCATAGTCCCTGTTCTGATGCTGTGAAGCATCACTCTCACTTTATCCCCATCACCATGCAGATGGCTGTGAACATGCACAAGCAATATTTTACATTCCAACAGACCTATTTTATATGCTGTACCAACAAAATATCTGCATATACGTTTTTTCAACTTTTATTGAAAATTATTTTATTAGTAACAAATGTATCCTGTCCACCTGCAGTGATGAATTTTTGGTTTATTATTTTATTTAAACATATTATCATAAATCCTTTTAAAAATAGTCAGTTGAGCTGCGTATACATTTTGTAGTTTTTCCCTTGATATAAAAGCTTTGCACAAAAACAAAACAAGATATCATACAAGAAGAAGAAGAAGAAGAAGAAGAATTGAAACCAGCATGATTTTTGTTTTGCAACACAAAACGTCCAATTTTTCAAAAGCCTTTGGAACCCTATAAATGGACGTATGCCTGCCCCAGACATGAAATCATCACCTGAGTCCATATGAAGAAAGTCATTTAAATGCGCTCTGTTCTACACTGTAAAAGTAAATCTATGGTGCCTCAGTTTTGCTGAATGGTTTCTTAAGGGTTACAGTCTTTATATTCCGAGTTTATTTTTCCTCCGTTGAACATTTCTATTTTTTTTTCTGGTAGGGCGTCTATATGATGTATAGCTGGTACTATGTAACAACTACCCTCTCATGTTTTTAGAAGCCACCAGTAAGCTTTGTTATCACAAATAAAGTGCATTTTGTTATATAGTCCAATAAATGAGGTGGCCATCTTATAATTTAAGAAAAAGTCACAGTTTATTAGTGTTATGCCTAGTTTTGCCTTTTAGTGGGGTGGGGCTGGTAAGATTAAAGCAAGCAATAGCATCAGATTAGATTATCCATGACATGATACTGAGCATATTCTGAGATATTAATCAATGTCTTGTGTGAAGCATGCCTGTTTCTCTTACCAATACAAATTGCTGTCAGGTTTACTGCAATGACTTGCAGGGCAGTATTGGTCACTTTGCTGCAGGATTCAGTAAGAAAAGGCGAACACTTGTACTAACAGCATCAGTTCCTTGTTGCTGGGTACAGCAGGTAACCATTTTTTTTTCGATGATGGAGGTGAATGAAAGGAATAGTCTGTCCTTGTTGTCTTTCTGGCAGTTGGCATCTACAGTTTTGAAGACTTTGGGATTTATGATACATTGTATAGGATGGATCTCATGAGTAAGGTTGCCTTATGAGCAGAAGTAATGGCAGAAAACACCCAACAGTTTGATTTTCATTTTTTTTTTTCAAAAGCATTTTTATTTTGTTTTCATTATAAACATATGCAAATGTACATATAACAAATACAATAAAACAATAGTAAAGCTATTTGCAATATTTACATTCATCCATGATAAACAATCATTTTATCCATGAGAAGTTATCAGTATTTGTTCAAAAGGTTTTCCAATTTTTGCCATGCTATTTTTTATGAGTAAGTTCATGAGTCCTATAACAAATGGTTTGCAGTTCTTTTTTACAAACAACTTTTGCTAAATTAATAAAATCTGTAAACATCAAATCTTGTTAGCAGTTTGATTTTCATTTATTTGGTAATAAAGATGGCAGCATGTTGCACTTCTCTTGCTGGAGGAAAAGGAAAACAGCACTTGTGATATTCGGGAAGAAAGAAATGCAGCAGGACAAAGATGATGTTAAGATTAATGCCAAAGTTGGAGCAATGTTATAGTGGAAATAACTGCAAAAGCTGTTCAAGGAGTTGTAGGCAGGGCTGAGTTATTTTGGCTCTATGATTATTCTGTTGACTTCCAAGTACATGTTGTCCTCCTGCATATGGTATAACGTTTCCCCACAAGTGGCAGTTAGTGGTTTGATTCTCGTGCTATATCTAAAGTCAGGTAATCTGGATCACTAGCTCATGACATTACAGGTGGCATCAGGTCACATAATCATCTCATCCAGTGGTAGCAAGTTGTGTCTTGTCTCTAGTCTGACTGAAAACCCCAGGGTCATAGTCACTGGTGGGCATTGCTGATCCCTAGTCCTAATGGTCCTCAGTGGTTTCCAGCATCTTCAGGTGGCTCTCCTCCACTGATGTATATTTTTTGGTGTGAGAAAAAGGGATCCATGTTGCTGAACCAACATTGGGGTGGCTGTTGTTTTGAGGATGATCAAGAAAGGACCCTTTTATCTGGTTGAGCTGAATGCTGTTGGGTAAATGATCTGATATAGACCCAATCACTGGGCTTGATGTCATGGCTGGAAGACGGGTCAGGCTCTTGTTGAGTTGATGCCATTTGGGACTTGTTTTGCTGCAGAAATGAAATAAGATTTTAAAATATAGAACAATTGCTTTATCTATATTTTGTAGCATCAAGTTATAAGGCAGTGATGTAACTGATAACAACATGGGGCATCTCACAAGAATTTCATGAAGGGAATAAGATTCCCTTGATGATTCAATACATTCCTATCATTGTATATACAATACATGAAGTTGAATGTCATCCTTTCTTTGTGTATATTGCAAATATGTTAAATTAATAAAAATATTCATTAAACAAAAAAGAGTTTCATGAGGGGAATATTTTCTAGAAAAACTAACTGCATTGCAAATACTAAACAATTCTCAAAGTAATGCATCTTGGCCATTTCAGACCTGTCTCCTTACATATCTTGACTAATCTAGTTGTAATAGTTTGACTCATTTTTCTTTACTATCCCAAAGGATTGGGGAAAATGTGAACAGTGACAATGTGCAGTCATATTTAGTTTTTTTACACAACTGTTATACTACTTGACTGCTGAAATGGGTGCCTCATCTGACTGAATGCAATATGGAACACCAAACCTTAGAATGAATAGCTTTTTGGCTAAAATAATAGCATCATTTTACTTGTTTGGGTAGCTTTCAACCCACTCAGAAAATAGATCTACATTTGATAATAAATAATAAAAAGTTTTACAGTGAGACAGTTCACAGAAATCAATATGGATATAAAAAAGGTCCCTGTGGTTTAAATAATGTTTGTCTTTGAAGCATTTTATTGAAGGCATACCTGTCATGTATTAACCATGTATTGGGTAACTTTGAAAATATAAGGGGCATATAAATGTATGTGGCAATGTGACACATGAGAGCATTTTTTTTTTTGTTTATTTGTTTTATTTTTTTAAGGAGATGTGGAAAATGATGCACCCAAACCAATTTTCCAATATTGAATGTGGTACTATTAGCCTTTCATCCAGATGGTACAATAATGAGTCTGGTGAATGGCAGCAGCTATCATGTAGCCACCTTAACTTTTCAGAGTCTTCAGCCTGTTTTTGAAATGGCAACACTTCCTGCAATGATACAAGAATATTTTCAGTTTGACTAGAGGATAGAAAATTACCTTTACATGTTTTGCTTGTTTAATACCTCCTACCTCATTGTCCTGGTAAATCCACAGCTGTTGTAGAATGGAATGAAGGAATGAGTCACCACTGAAGTTGTTAGGTGAATGATTCCTAAAATAGCAAATAGTGTCTTTATCTATACTGGAACTAGGAGGGTACAAATCAGAGGATAGTGATTTGTATGAAGTATCCAAAAAATCCCACCAGGGATATAGTAGCTGTACTGTTTAATTTGCACAAAAAACCTCTGCCCAACAGGTTGAGTGGTACAAAAGTTTCTATACTGAAAATACGTTTACTTCACAGGGGCTTCACCTGAACAGACGTATGCATGCTTCTTTTTATAAAGATAATTGTGGAATGCTGTATTTGAGTGAAGTGCCTGATCTGTTTACATTCTGTAACTGAAAGGTGCTGGGAGAATCTGTAGTACGAGTAATACCAGAATGATGAGCACAAGTTTTACAGCCTTAGGAGTCTTCCTAAGGAGGTGGGGGATAGATGGTAGTGGGTACCTTTCAGCTGAAAACAGATGTAACATCTCAAATCTTTTAATCTCTTCTAAGGTATAAATTCCTGTGGTCATTATGGTATTAAATTAGGACCTTTTCTACTTGATTTTTATATTGCTAGCATTATATTTTAAACTTTTTTTAATAGATTTCCTTTTCCTGAGTTTTATTTTATTTCTGCTACTTATTAAACGCTGCCCAGTGGGACGCAGGTGCCTTGTTTCCCCTTATCTCTCTTTTTTTAGTAATTCTTTGCATGTTTATCTTTAAGACATGCATACTCAATGATCTCCCTGCTCTGACATGTCTTGCCAGTGTTCCTTTCACTGGTTCTGTTATAATTCCCACATTTACTCCCAGTCTTAATTCACACTCACATACTGCACACATTTTTTTTTTCATCATGACTGATACACAAATATAAGATGTCAGTATAATCCCACTATCATACTTGAAGGAAGACAGAAACACACTATCCCTTTAAGGTAAAACACAGTGTCATACAGAAAAAAATAGAAATTCCACATTCTTACCTGCAGATATCATAGTGTGCTGAAAATGAGGGCTGCTCTTTGCAAGACTTACTGAGGCAAAGAAAAACACCAGTCAGAAATATGACTTTAAGACCAAACGGTGGTTCCTGCTGCAGCAATTCCTAAATTTCCAAAATCTAGGTCATGATACCAACTGTTAACGGATAACACAAAACATAGATTTCAGACAAGCAATAAGTCTTTTTATTTTTAAGAACACAATCATGGGAGACCAAGTAAAATAAACCAGTACCCCCCACAACTATGGGAGAGCTCTTATTTTTATCTTGAAACAATAAACTCGTCCCAATTAAAAACTTTACCACTGGATGATGCCATTTCCCACTTTAACAAAGTCTTCTTAGTTAACAGCATACCCCTCTCTGTACAAAAAGAACAAAAATAAATTATGCACCATGGCTTACTAAGGCCACAAAACAAGTAATGCAAACTAGAGACTGAGCTTGGAAAAACTGGTATAAAAATAAAAATGACACAACTTACTTTTATACAGTTACAGAATAAATCCAAAAAATTAGTCATTGCTGACAAAAGGAACTCCTTCTCTAAACAACTAAACAAAAGAAACAAAAACCTCAAAAGATTTTAGAAATCTGTTTCAGCACTCATGACCCCAGGGTCCACTCAAAATCCTTCTCCAGCATCTGACAAAGATCCATCTGACATAGCTAACCTCTTTAACTTCCATTTCATAGAAAGTATACTTAAACTAATAAATCATCCTACAACAAATACAAACTCCACCTCAACCCTAAATCAACTCTCATCTGATGCACTAAATAGTAACACCAACACTACTAACCACCTTAATGAGGGAACCTTCACAACTATCTCAGCAGCTCCAACCTTTTCTCTACCACCCATTCCCACCTTTCTAATACATAAACTTCTTCTCATATTAAAACCCTGCTCACTCTCCTCAGACAACCTAACTTCAGTGTTCCTAAAACTCACAACAGATGCTATAGCCTAACCTGGCAGCATACTGATAAATAGATCTATCAAAGAATCTGAAGTTCCTCAACTTTGTAACCCCCTTACATAAGGGTGGAAAAACAATGCAATGACAAATTATTGACCCATCTCTACCCCCTTCCTTTATCTAAACTACTGGAAAAGTGTATTCATATGTAACTAATGAAACATCTCACTGACAGTCTCATTGCTCCCCCTCAGCATGGTTTTTGCACAGCAATCAGCACCTCCACTGCTATATCATTCACTGATACTGTAAATGAAGCCTTAAATTCTAGTCAGCTATATTCTATAATCCTATAGGATCTATCTAAGGGCTTTGATATAGTATCAAATCAAAAATTACTCCAACAGTTATCTACAGTAGGATGCTCTCCTTCAACTCTAAAATGGTTGGCCAATTATTTAACAAACAGACAACAATGAGCTCAATAGCAAAATAATCTGTCACAATACCTGGTAAATAAAACCAGAGTCCCCTAGGGTTTCATTCTTGGACCCTTGCTGTTCAATATTTTTATTAATAATGCCCATACTGCCTCCCTTCAAACCACACTCATCCAATACACTGATGATACCACCATTATCTACTCCTCCAATAACCTCCAACATCTCCTAAACATAACTCAGGATGCCTTCACTTCTACTGAGACCTGGCTAAGTGATGCACAGATATTATTTAATCTCAATAAGCCCAAACTGCTACTGTTCACCCCCCAAACCTCTACTCCATGACTTTAAAATATACCCACAAGACAATACAGAAATAGAAATCATAACTTGAGCAAAGTTATTGGGCATTACTTTTGATAAATAACTCTCATTTGAACATCATACACTATATATCATTAAAAACACACATTTTAAACTTGATAAACTATATGGACACAAGCATTTCACGGATATCTCTACCAAAAAAAAAAAAAACACTCACCAATACTTTCTTGCTCCCTTCCCTCTTGTATGGGGTCCCAGTCTTCACTAACCTCCACATTACTCTAAAAAACAAACTACAATCATGCTACTACAAAATTGCTAGATTTGTAAACAGCTAATCTTATCTCACACATCACCACTCTGCCCTCAAGTAATTAAACTGGCTAGACTTCCCCATTGTCTCAGCTTTGTACAACTAACTCAAACACATAAAATAAAATATAACCCAGACAACTGAGTGGCATTAAAACTTATCCTACAGCTGTACACCCCATCCAGAATTGTCCGCTCCAGTAATAAACAGCTTTTAGATATACCTAAACCCAACAAAAGAGATGGTCAAAGCCTCTACTCCTTTGCTATTGCAAAAGTATGGAATAATAACACAAATGATATGTCCCAGTGGTTAAAGTACCTTCACTGTAAATCAAAGAAAATCACAAAAATGTAAGGTTTATTTAAATGTGTTCGTACTCAAGCCATGTTTGTAGCCTCATGTTTTTGTGACATAAAACTATAGAATACCCTGCCCTCAGATATTACTAATTTGGACTTCTTTAAGACCTTCAAACTCACTCTAAAAACACTTTTAATACACTTGCACATGTCCTTGTTCCTCTCCCAAAAACATTAACATACTCTACTCTGATTGCTTAATTATATAGCTAAGACTACATAGTGTACAGCATAGATGAGAGGAGAATAAGAAGCATTTTCTCATCAAGTGGCACTATGTTTTCTGCTACTACTTTCCTTAACCATCACACTCCCTCTGTCTCAGTAATCCTACACTTAAAACTTTCTCTCTCTAAATCCTGCAAATTTTCCTCGAAGTTCTGCAAATCTAATTACAAATTATACCTATGGCTTAATTCACCTTCTTACAAATATAATCCTTCCTCATATCCTATATAGATGACTGTAAATGTTACTCTATTTACTTATTAAGCTGAGTTATCTCTTATAACTGTATGTGATGATGTGTTAAAGTTAAAATGTAATTTTTTGTAATAGCATGTTATGTGTATACACAACTGTTAATTGTCAAAATGTCTATACTTTGTATGAAGCTTTTCTCTCTGGGCCTCCACTGAAAATGGTTTTCTGACCCAATCTGACTTTCCTGGTCAACAAATTTCAATAAATAAATAAACTGTAAAGTCACACAGTATAAATGAAACAATTATTATTCATTTTCAGCTGACTGAATAGAAAGAACAATACATGCTTCTGCAAGATCCTGCTGACAGTACATCCTTATGCTTTCTTACCATAACCTCGAGCATAATGAACATCTAATTCTATTTCTGTATAGCTGAGCTAACTAAACATATAGGAATATAAGATAAAGCAATGACTGGTGTGGCATTTGTAAAAAGATCAGTAAACAACAAATCAAAATGCCAAAAAGGAGGTCCACCAATGGTATATTTAAAATATATAACATTTATTGAGCATTTTCATCTCAACACAGAGACTTCATCAGAATAACTACCACAACCTCCATTGCACAACCCCCCCCCACACACACACAGATGCACACAGATATATATATATATATATATATCCATAAAACCATAACCAGTGGTCCAAACATTAATCACACAATTAATTATTAAAATGTGGGCTAAAGTTAAAGTTGTAATCTCCCTATTCGTTAGAGTTGTATCTTAAGCCTTTAGTTACCCTATAATGAACATAATCATTATGAAAAATCATTGCACAAAAATCATTTTATAAGCAACAATGCATAACATATTGTGTTTAATAAAAATTCCTTTTACATTTTGCCTTAAACTGTAGCACTGGTACAACTGATATACTTTCATTTAAACCAGGGTGGGAAATTTGCCCCTAATCTAAGTTGCCGCATTAATTCTGTAACACTGAAAAAAACATTTCCAGTCCCCCCCCCCCCCCAGGATTCTGAACAATATGCTCTAAAATGCAGAAATACAATATTTTAAAAGAATCACACAGGAATATACCTATGTCAGGAGAAAAAAATAACATTCTAACTCACATGGTCTTAGACTCCATTTTAATTCACAATAGATTCCACTCTTGTTTTGTTTTCTTATAGAAAATCTCATTCCTTCATAATGCATTCAATATCAATAAATGAAGGATAAGATAGGGAATAAAAGGAGTAGCAACAACTAATGGATAAGTGAAGCAAAGACTATCAACTTAGCCTGGTTACTGCAACAGCAGCTTATTCCAAATGATTTGACTCAACTGCCACCACAACAGCTTAATACATTTACAAGACAATCAGTAGTTATTCACTATTACTGAACTAGAAACCACATTATGTTGCTAAACTTATAAGCAAAGGTATGTCATCAAGGTCCAAGTAAGTCATTGTACCAGTGCACTTAGGCAGCATGAGAAACATCAGTAAGTACAATGCCCCCTTCATATGTACCTGAACAGGCACATACACCCTCTGTGGGTGTTACAAGTCAGACACATAAAACAAATGGAATGTTCACACAGGTTCCTCCCTATACTCTGTTTCCTACAGAATGTTGAGGGGTGATCTATGTCTGGCATAAAAATTATCCCACAATTCCATTTTGATGGACCTCTTCCATATCCCCAAAAAAACAACAACAACAACAAAAAAAAAAAAAAAAAATGGCCACGCAACTGCTCGATCCAGGGACTTAAAACCTTGCTTGCAACATAAATAGGACATGTTGGAGGGACAGGTACATACCTCAGAGAATATCTCTTCTCTGAAACAGGCTTCCTATCCATGTAAATCAGAGCTGTTTTCTGACCCTATTCAAGCCAGAAGATGGGAAATCAGAAATTCACCATGGTCTGTCACCTATGTCTGTAACAGATAGATGCAACCAGTAAATGTTTGACAATGCATGCCCTACTTTACACATACCCTTAAAATAACCTCTAGGGCACAAAACTTTTGGGATATATTTGGGATGCATGGCTAAGTTTAAAAAGGCCCTTGTGGACATTTGCCTACCATACACCTATGAAGCTACGACTTAGGCTCAAAATACCTGCAAACCTATAAATTGGCATGGATGCTACAACTGCAGTTTAAATACAGACATAAAGATTACAGTAATAATTAGAATTAGGCTCAGAATGACCACAACTGTCAAAAGTAGAAGAAAAACAATAAACAATATGCATAGAGCAAGCTGGACTCAGATCTGGGTTATTTGACTCTCTGCAAGTCTTCTTAGGTGCACACATCTGTGCTTGTGAGCCACAGCTGTAAGGGCAAACACTATGAATGATCATAAATAGTTCTCAAATGTGTGTAACCCAGCTGCAGAACACACAGCACCTCTCAGATATAGTGGGGCATGATTATGTGATCAAGTATGATTATTTATCCTCAGGCATCCTTGTATAGTTATAGCCCAGCAAAACAACAATGTCTGTAGGCACTTTAATTTTAAACAACAATCAAGACAATCAAAAACACACTGCTCTTGCAACCAGTAACAAATTTTACCTAAAACAATGGCAACACCTCACTTCTGTCACCAGGGATAACTTAATAAATCAATTCTAAACCCAGAAATACACCACAAAAATATACTACAGTATTGAAAACCAATACTTGCATTCTATAAGTGCAAACCCAGAAACATGTATTTCTTGGATGTAGTGGGGTTGGGTTCGAAGGTCACGTCTGATAGGTATTCTCAGGTTTTCCCATGTAGTCTCAGCCTAGCAGCTGGCTTTCACCATTTGAGGCTAATTACACATACTGCAAGTTTTAAGAGTTTTTTTTTTCCTTAATGGGAGCATGCAACTGACTAAACAATCTCCACTCAAGCCTCTGAAAGCATGAATAGCTTGAATGACATCTACTTCCTATGTACAGATGTATAACTTATTCCTCTTCAGGTGAAGAGAACACCTTTCAATCATTCATAGATTATCATTATACTAACTGTGCCTGTGGGACATTTTAAGCTTCACCAATTACCCCATGTGAGAATCAAACCCTGCACCTTCTGTCTATAAGGTAAATACCTTAACCATTATGCCAATTGCCCATGCTTTGGTTATGTTAGGTGCAGAGCAGAGAGCTAGTTAAGATGTTCTGGCTTCTGTTGGTACTCTTAGTCAAAGCACTGCTTACATGTTAACATAAAATTAAGAAATTCAAAACTAGGGGCGGAGCCTAGATGGCCAACTGTTAGCAGCATCTTTTTAGAGCTCCACTAAACTATACTAGAATACAGGAAAAATAACTTGTATTAATAGAAATAGTATAATTTTATTAAAGAACTTCCAAACTTCATCTATATTAATTTTGAAGATTTTTTTGTTGAGATTTTCCTGTCAAATTAAACTGGAGATTACTTCAACTGTATGGAAATGGCCAGCTCAAAGAACTCACACTCAGAATCTACACTGAAGAAGGAGATCCAACTGATGTCTTCCACATTACATGAAATGTCCTTGAAAACGGATAGGTTCACAGAAGACTTGGAATATCTTAAAGAAAACTGCCAAAAACAAACTGATGTTCTAAAAGAAATACTTCAACAACAACAAAATAAAATACATGACATGAACACTTCTCTGAATGACATTGATGGCAGACTAAAAGAAGATGAAAATCAAACTGGATTCTTACTACATCAGAATAACTGGTTAATCAACATAATGGATGATCTATAAAATAGAGAAAGAAGAAGAAACATAAGAATCTTTGGTCTCCCAGAGAAATTGGAAGGTGAGGACATTATTACTTTTCTAAATTCTTGGCTACCAAAAGTACTAGACTTAAAATAAAGACTATCAAATGGTATAGAAAGAGCTCACAGAGCCATAGGAAAACCACAACCCACTTCACCTAAAGCCCCTCCAAGATCAATTGTGGTTAAATTCCTATCATACCTAGATAAAGAACTTGTACTAAAATCAGCCTGGAGAAAAAGTCCCTTAACATACAAACAATTTTATTTTACTTATTTTACATGTGTTAACCGGGAAAGTCCGACTGGATACATATCCGTTTTAAGTGGAGGCCCGGGGAGAAAAGTTCCACATTGTAATTAAATGACTCTAAAATTGTGGCTACAGAGAAGTCTAAAAACATTTAACAAAATCAGTAACAGATTATAGTCAAGGTTACATTTAGATAAAAACAATCATTGTTGGTAAATGGATTAGGTATACAGAGATAACAATTACATATCTGAAGTGTGTATAATAAAGACAAGGATTTCCAGGTAGAAACTAAGGATGATAATTAAGAGAAAGGTGGTTAGGTAAGAAGGAAGCAATTTAGTAAGGGCAGAATAATAAGTTATCTTCCTGATGATGGGATAAAAGAGTTCTAATAGTTGAGAGAAGTGCATGTTGTGAGGGTGGGGAGAGAATATAAAAGGGTAATCACCTCTGTGAGCTATGTTTGGCTTACCTTTGTCTTGGTATCATTTGGGTTAGTCTGGGTTTAGACCTGGACATGGCTATGTTTATCTTGCCTCTTCTCATTATTGTTTGAGTTAGTCAGGGTTTAGACATGGACATAGCCAGTCACTGTACATGTACATCTTTAGGGATGTTTTGAATTGGGGCAAGGAGCATGCGGTGGTTAGTTCAGCAGGAAATGAGTTCCATTTTTTTTTCCAGCAGAGTTGGAGAATAATGAATCTCCAGCTGAGTTGTTGGCTTTGGTGGCTTGTACTAGCAGTTTGTTGGATGAGCGGAGGGATGCTAGGTTGCTGTAGGGGATAATAATATTAGTCAGAATGGGGATACTGGTAGGTTGGTAGAGGATTTTATGAATAACTATGAGTTGGTTATAATATATTTGATTGGGTAGTTCTAGCCAGCCTAATTTGTGAAGATTTTGACAATGGTGGGTTTTATTGGCTGAACCTGTGGCAAATCTAGCTATATTGTTATAGCAGCTAGTGATTTTGTTAAGGTTTGATTTGGTTAGATTTGTGAGGTGGGAGAGGCATAGAGAAGAGTTGACAGAAGATGTGTGCGAGCTATGGCAGTTCTGGTAGATGGGGTTAAGAATTGCTTAATCCTGTACATGGAGCCTATATTTTTGGTTATTGTTTTTATGGTTTTGTCTATATGGGCATAGAACTTCAGATTATTATCAATGGTTATCCTTAGTAGTTTAGTGCAAGGTTCAGGAGTGATTATGGTGCCATTGTTAGAAGATACTATAATTAAACAAAGCCAGATAAGGTTTGATAATGACTATTCTGCAAGAGTACTAGAACTCAGGAAAAAAACTTGCCATTGGTAAAGTTCCTTAAACAAAACAAAATAAAAGCTCAGTTGGTCTATCCTGCTAAAATCACAATTTTCTACTCAAATGACATGAGGACCTTCAACAATCTCAAAGAAGCATTGTCATTTATCAGAAATAACAATATCATTACAATTCCTGAAGAAATGGACTGGTCAATAACCTCATCCTTAAAAAGATCTCCTGAAAAAAATACATGGACTGATATGAAGAAAAAGAAACAAAAAACTGATCTTAACATGACAACTACTCTCATTTCTCTCAAAGATTCAAGTAAGATATAAACTACATGTTCAAGCAACCAAAAAGTATGTACTTATTTTACTTATTTGTACATAATATATCTAAGAATTCCTTTTCTCCTTTTTTTTTTCATAAAACTTCTTTAACACAGGCTTAATCTACTTATACTATTGAAACAAGTTAATGAATTCATAATGTCAGATAGTTAATTATTATTACACTAACAACGTTATAAGAAATCTGAAAAAACTGAATGACTTAAAGCAGAGTATTTAGTAACTTTGAATAATATGCTTAAATGATTATTTCACATAATGACACTGATCAACAAGTATACTTATATTACCAACTTACAAACATAAAGAGTTCCCTTTATTTGTGGCTCGCTTATATTATTAACATAAAAAACACTATTTAAATTAGTAAAAACTAATGGCTTCTCTGCTTTGAAAAAAATGTGTTTTATTTGTCATTTTGAATGGATTAAAAAGCCATAGTTAAACAACATTTTGACAAGAATGTCTGTGTGCATTCAAATGCGTTTTCTTTTAAAAGAAAGATATGAGCTCCTTTCACACACATACAATTTAAACTTGTATCTTAGAATGCAGAATGTGCAGCAAGCAGTAGCTGCAAGCTATACTGTGTCAGAAAAAGTCAGTCTCATTTAAATTACATACCAGTTGTATCTCAGTGATTCTAGACAACCCATTTGATGTATAACTCACACAAGAATGAGATGCAAAGCATCTATATCCTTTGTATATTCAATTTAGTTTGAGTTACATATTAAGTTGCTGACTCAAAGGAGTAGTAAGAGATACTAGTAGAGAGGCAAAGAAATCTGTACTAACGTACGCGCGTACTTTTCCTTTCTTTTCTTACATTTTCTAGTTAGAAAGTTATTAAAGTGGTAAATGCCTCTCCTAATTTACAATAACTGTTAAACGCTAGAAGTAAAAGATGTCAGTTGAAAGATAGAGAGATATGTATTAATGTACACATGTACTTCCCCTTTCCTTTCTTCCCCTTCCTGTTAAACGAAATATCGTTAAAGTGGAAAATGTCTCTCTTCGTAACACAATAACTGTTACAGTTTAAGAGAGAATTAGACCACAAGTCACATAAATAAGTAACCTGACAACATCTAACTATTTGTTGTCTCACAAAAACGAGAGTTAGATATTTGTAACTCAATCGTACTGGTGAAATACTGTTCTGAGTAAACAAAGAAGATGGAGGCTAGCCCAGCAGTGTGGATTATATTGCCACTACCTTAAAGAGGAATAGTGAAATTGTTAAATCTAACTCTTGTAATATAAACAGCTCAAGACATCCCCACTTTATAAGTTATAAAAAACTTGATGTTGATGGAGACACGCTCATTGAATAGAATCTATCTATCAGTATAGTAAAACAAATTTGTAAATAGATCATTAGGATGGGGGAGGGAAATAAAAGACTCAGATCCCCCTTTTTAGACAAGTATCTTTGGTATTTTTTTTACAGATGTGTTATGCTCTAAGGGCTCTTCTTTGAATACAATATAACAAATAAAAGAAGAGTATATTATTATACACATGTTAAAAGTTAATGCACAGTCAGTGATTTTTTTACACTACAGACTCATATGTTCGCTACCAGTAGGGACTTGTAGAACAATGTCTATGCCAGAGTTAGGGCACTTGACAAGAAGAAACCCATATTCTGCACTTTAAGGAAAAAAATATATAAACATATGGATATGACCTCTTTCACATTATGAAAGTTTAATATGTTTAAGACTTGGACTATAGAACCATGATAAAATAAACTTTAGATTACAATCCACAAATAAGGTGAATTTTACCAGCATTATATTCATAAACTAATGATCTGTGTCATCCTAGTTTCTCATGACTGCCATTTATCTTTAACAGAAATTAAATATATCATACAATGGATGCAAGGAAAACTTTTTCAAAAAAATATCTTTAAATAAGCTCATAGAGCTGTTATATTTATTCACAGAGTTAATTTCATTAAAATAATGTTAATGACATCGGTTTGTATAGAAGCTTTAGTTGTTTTTTAGTATATCTGTTTACAAGTTGAAAATTGGTCTTAACTAAGAATTTAAAACATCTTTTAAAATAATAATGCTCGTAAAGTTATGGACTTCACTTAAGAGGATGCACAATTTCCATAACTTGTATACTGTTTTTCTAATGTATAAGACTCATATTCACTTAAGCATTATTTTCATTAGATGTCAGCTTATCTCCAATACTTCATACTGGAACTTGGAGAGTGGCAAAGTTTCTTTTTATTTGTTGGTATTTATGGGAAATGATCTGTTAGAATTTAATTTTTCTATCAGACTAGAAGGGTCTATCACTTCATGTTCAACAATGAGATTATTAAAATATTTGAATTCTTGCTACTATGTATTTAGTTTTGATACATATATACAACAAAAAAGTTGATACAAATCATTTATAGATGTGATAGACAAGTTTCATTCCTTCTAGTGATCGTTTATAAGATTATGTCATATAAGTCACCTTGTTCTCAACGTGTGATAATCTTACCACCTTTTATAAGACAAAAATCACAAATAGAAAATGTATATATGTTGGTTTCCATTTAGAAGAGAGTTTATTCTAACAAGATAACTTCCTTATTGAGAATGCTTAGCCATGTTTATTTAAGACACTGTTAAACTTTAGCATTTTTATACCATTTGATCATTTATGTTATGTTATTTGATTTATAGCTATTTCTTATAACCACATTTGGTCTTTTACAAATCTTTGATAGTGGCCTACTGTATTTAGGTTGCTTATGTTACATATTAATGAGCCTATAACTAATATTTTTTCTGTCATTTGTTCTTCATTTACAGATCTAATCTTGACATTCATTCTCTATGGACTTTCATTCTACTTTGAATATTTTATAACTTTAAATTAGTAACCTCTATCACATGAAATTTTCTTTTTGAATTTTACACTTGCAATCATTTTTTAAATTGTACTTACTCTCACCCATAGTAGTTAATTAAACAGATGTTCTCCTATATGGGATTCTGCACCCATTTCCTTTTGAATGTTATTAATATCACCTAATTAGTTACTATTAATAACAAAAAATAGTTATATAAATCATTTTTGCATCTCCTAAAAATTTATACTGGAGCTCAAACATGTCACTTTCTTTATCCATGTCATGTCTGTCATGAGGGATAATCGGATTGAACATTTATATTCATTTGGATTAGGAGTGCATGTCACTCCATGTTGGTTTATTGGCCTAACTTTAGTTATCTTTTACATCTTATGTTAGAAAGAGCTAATCTGATTATCCTACTCAAAATCTCTTTAAATAAAGTTACACTCTTAACTTATCAGATAACATCAAAAAGTGCTCCAACTTTAATTATCTCACAAGTAAAGTCAAACTAGATGGACTTAACCTGTCTTTAAATGTTAATGGATTAAATAATCCAAGGAAAAGATTTAATTTTCTTAGGTGCTTGAAACTAAATAAAGTGCAAGTTGTATTTATTCAAGAATCTCAACTCAAATCAGATGACAACTTTAGTTGTAATCCACTGGAATATATAACATTATCTCTCTCTTCATATAAGAACAAAACAAGAGGGGTTATAATACTTTGGAAGAAAAATATCACCATTCCCCAAATTATCTATAATTATGAAGATAAAGAAGGACTTATAGCAATTGTAATAATAATAACAGAATATGGACACTTGTTAATTCATATTGGTTTCCTGGTATAGGGATAGGAACAGTCAGGAAACATTTAGAATTAATTAACAAAGTCTACAAAGGTAACCTAATATTAGGGGGAGACTTTAACTGTATTCTAGACACTTCTGAAACCACAAATAAAAAACATTTTCATCTTACTTCTATAGGTAAAGCTCTAAGTAATTGGTGCAACAACATAAATTTAATTGACACCTATAGATAAAAGGATGAGAAATCACTATCTTTTTCTCATAGAGACTATAGATTTGACACTCAAACCAGAATTGATAAACTTTATGTATCTCAAGACATGGATATGAAAATAATTATTTTTTGCATAATCCCTTGCTCCTTTTTGGATCACAATTCACTTATTTTAAAACCTGAAACTCACTTTAAGAGGATGACCTTCACAACAAGAATACCGGCATACATTACCAAATTAACACAATTTAAAGTATGGTTAGACTCTGAAATTCAAAATTTCCTAGATATCAACCAGTCAGATGGTGTTTGTCTGAAAATAGTATGGTATACACTGAAGGCTTACCTATATGGCAAAATACTTGCTTGGTATAAAAAAAAGACTAAAGAATGGGAATCAGAACTTCATAATATTCAAAAACAACTCATAAACATTAATAAAGACAATTCACAAGATCCAAATATAAAGAAAAAAACAATTACAGTCTTAAATAATAAATATAATGAAATATTAACCCATAAAACTAACTTGGAATTGGAAAAATTAAAAATTAATTCGACACTTGATGTCACCAAAACATTTGCATAATCTAACAATGAGATTTAAAAGACAAGCCTATGATAATAATATCACAAAAATCATCCATGAAGGGAGAAATAATAAAGTAGTTTCAGACATTAGTGACATTCTTGAAGCTTTTAAATTTCACTATTCTGATCACCAATCCAATAATATTGCACATTCTGATCACATAGATCTAGATATAAGCTTATCTAAAATAAACAAATTCCAAGTGGATTTAAAATATGAGCTCTTAAAATAAATTTCTTTTAAGGAAATAGTTGAAAAATTAAAGAAAGCAAAAATAACAAAGCCCCTAGAATAAATGGTATTATAAAGGAACTATATAAGATACTCCCATCCTCAGCCATCTCAATTTTTCATAAAACGTTAAATATAATACAAACCAAAAATATAATACCACCCTCATGGAAATATTCTTTAATCAATCCCATCTTAAAAGAAAAAAAAGATCTAAAATTGTGCAGCTCCTATAGACCAATTTCTCTACTAAATAATGACTACAAGATTTTTGTGTCCATCCTTGTTAATAGAATTTAAAAAATCCTTAACATATATTATAAATAATGATCAATCAGGTTTTATTTACACTAGACACACCTATGATAATATTCTAAGAATATTGCCTCTCATAGACACTTTAAATAGGGATAATCAAGAAACCCTCCTAATTGATTTTGATATTGAAAAAGCCTTTGACACGCTGAAATGGGATTACCTCTTCAAAGCTTTAGAAATCTTTGATTCTCCTTCTCATTTCATTACTTTGATTAAATATATATATATATATATATATATATATATATATATATATATATATATCTATAAAATAATTTTGCTTATGTAATACATGGCCCATTTACTTCAGAATCCATTCATTTTTTAAAGGTACTAAACAAGGCTGTCCTATGTCACCCATTTTATTTGCTCTAGCAATAGAGTTATTTGCTTTTGCAATATGTCAAAACCCCAAAATTTAAGGCATTGACATATATGATCAATTTAACTCCAAAATCATGCTTTTTGCAGATGATATACCCTTAACTCTGAGTGTCTCACAGGATTCTTTCAAGGAATTAGATCTACAAACTAAAATGTTTTTTGATAGTTCAGGTTTATGCATAAGTGAAACAAAATCTAACTACATGCATATAAACAAAAAACAAAACTCTCTTATAACCCCAAACCATTTAATATGAAAACAGGTCACTTCTATAAATTACTTAGGAATCACATTATGTGATAATATCAATAATACTTTGTCCACAAATTATAAAAAAATTATATCTACTTTAAAACTACTTAGAGATAAATGGAATAAATTATATCTAAAGTTTGAAGATATACTGCAATTAATAAAGATGGTATTATTACCAAAAATAAACTACATAGCTCAAGCCATACCAATTTTGCCAAATAAAAAATTACTACAAGACATAAATAAAATAATTTTAAATTTTCACTGGTTTCCTTAACGAAATAGGATAGCCTACTCACATTATATTAGACCCTGGGAATTGGGAGGAACTAACTTCCCAATCTTAGAGACATATATCAGGGCCTCTGTCTTCAAATTAGTTTTTAATTGGATAGACCCAAATTTCTCGTCCGCTTGGAAATCTCTTCATATTTCTATTTTTTTAAATGAGAATAAACTAGAAAAAACACCCTCCCAAATGATCAAATCAACAAATTTTGGAAAATACTTTGTGCTAATCTACAATTTAATGTTCCAAATCCCACCAATTCAAACATTATAAACTACATTTACAATTTATTTAGATCCTTCATAAACTCAAATCTAGACACTAAATTATGATGTGATTCTTAATTCCCTTTAAAATAACTAAAAACTTTCCCAACAAATTACATGAAAACATTTTAAACAGCTGGGAGCTAAAAAAAATTACTTGCTGGCAGCATTGTTTTTGGGAACTTATCAGTGCTAAACATACAACAAATAATAAACACCTTTCATATTCCAAATACAGAAAATTATGCAGAATAATCAATAATTCCTCCTTCAGAACTGAACCACAGTTAATTTTCTTTATCCAAGAATGATCTATAATAACCATAATTGGTCTAACTTTACATCAAAGTAATATAAAAATGTAATAATCTATAAAGTTAATCCAAAATTTTTGGAACTTTATCACTAAAGGTCACTTAATTAATCTGTCATCTGAAAGTCAAATTAATTTATTGTACTCTGTCAAATTGACCTTTAATTTACAAGTTTGGAAGATTTCTTTCCTGCAAGTTCCTCCACAGAGCCTTTTACACTCCCAATAGGATTGCTAAAATGAATTCTTCTAAACACTTGGTATGTTGGAGATGTTCACAAAATTGTATAGCTGACTGGATTCACATATTTTTGACTGTAATAAAATTAAACAATTCTGGGAGAAGATTGGCCATTTCCTCCAAGCTATTTTTACAGATTCCTTTGTATTAACTAAATCTCTGATTTTCATGAATGTTAATGAAACAAATGTTTTGAGCAAGAGGAATTTATGTCTCTTATGGACCATACTAGCAATTGCTAGAAAATGTATTACAAGAAAATGGAAAACCTCTCCTGAACCCAATATTCAAGAATTTAAGACTTTACTGGAAGAAACGCTATATTTGGAAATAAAGGTAAAATAAGCAAGAATCTTCCCTAATAAATAGATCAACAACCCTTGGTAGAAAGTGCTTTTTCTTATTGAGACTCTTGAAGAAAGCACTCTTGATATTTTTGTAATTGTGCAACTAATTCTCTAAGTATCCCTTTTTATATAGGCCATATGTATATATTGTATATAGTTTGTTCTTTGAATTAATCACAATCTACTAGTATTTACATTTATTGTCTTTTTGAAAATCAATAAAATTATTTGAAGGAAAAAAAAAGAAATTCAGAACTGTGTATCAACTCATAGCTCTTGAAGTAAATTATCCTAATCTTATATCTTGTTTAGTCTGTGGAAAATTAGGATATGAAACACAAATTTGCACTGCAAATACAAATGCAAATATGGCACAGGTGCAGAATCAGCCATACAGTCAAAAGCATCATCAAAGACACTGCAGAGTTATAGTAGTTATATCCATAATTCTGATGATCACTTACAGGCTTAAGAAGTTTGTCAGGAGAAAATAACAGGCATATTAAATCTAATGCAGTAGTTATATTATGTGGTCTCAGGAAGGTATGAGTGGTCCTTAAATATAAAGTAGAACAGGAACTAAAAATAGAAAGACTTCTAATTTATCTTCAAAAAGGCAATTGAATCCACTAGAATGGGTGAATAGCACATTTGTTCTTATGAAGAAAAACAAAGATTCACACTTGTTTTGCCCTGAAAGTTATGTATAAAGTGATCAAAATAGTGTATATAGCAATATTTACAGTTGAAAGAAGAGTGGTAAATGTGACACTTCTCAATATTAAATGCAGTTTATGTCCTGTGGCAGAAAACAGTAGATGAAGCAAACTTCAAGTTATGTACATTATATGACATTGAGAAGATATGGATTCTAATTATATATATTTTATATGCTATCAATACAAGAGGTGTTCAGAAATTCTGTTTTAGTAATTGCTGGCTTGGAAATTGCTACAGACATAATTGAAGATGTACTAATGTATAGACTGACTCAATAAGAACATGACAACAGACTAATAAAGTTGGACCATTTCAAATTAAGTAGGAACAACTGTAAAAATAACAGTGACATGTCTGAAATACATTGGTAAATATCCTAATGTCAGACTGACTGAACCTTGATCCATGAAATTTCTCAGCAACTACACAAATATCAATCACTGGAAGTCGAGAAGGCAATACAGTGCACTCTAGGAATTATGCAGTATTAATAAAATCTGTTATATAATATGTCTGAGATAATTATGCTCCTAAGAAAGCTGCCAGTGCAAAATGAAAACCTGGAATAGGACTGGAAAGAAATATTGAAATACTCAAAAAAACATTTATGCACACACCAGCATTAAAAAATATATTATGAGAATATGGCTGTTGTAGTACTGTTGGTGGTACTCAAAATGGCATAGGAGCCATACTTTTATATGAGAACATACTTGTTGCCTATAGGACAATAAGTCATACTGGTGGAGATAACAGATGTTCTGACAGTAAGGTGGAAATTGACCAAATACACTTGCAAAGTATTTTTAGAACAGTAATTATACAATGTGCATCATAGTCAGATGTGTAGCTGGTTCAGTCAGAATCCTGGTACTATAAACCAATGACCCATCCACTAAGAGCAAAAAAAAAGCACTTTGCTCTAATAACCCATAACTGATTGGGTTACTGCAGATACATCTGTTTACCACTAGATTTCTTCTACCAGCACACTGACCAGGTGATCAGATGCATAACAACCGCTCCCCTTCTCCAGAACCAGCCATTCAGGACTTGTTTCTAAACCCTGCCCACAACCTTTTTTTTTACATATTTTATTAATAAAAAAACACATTTCTTCTTTTAAAATGTAGCAAACTGCTTGCAGCAAATGTATGAAACAGTTGCTACAGTTTATACCTAACTGCATGGAGCACTTCAGCAGTCATGTTTAGTTTAAAAAAAAAAAAACTTTTTTTTAAACTATAGCAAACTACTTGCTACAAATGTAGCAAACAGTTGCTACAGCTTATACCATGCATGCAAAGAGTGCTATAGCATTCAGGTCTTAGTTGGGGGAAAAAAATGAATATATATATATATATATATATATATATATATATATATATATATATATATACATATATATATATATATATATATATATATATATATATATATATATATATATATATATATATATATATATATATATATATATATATATATATATATATATATATATATATATATATATATATATATATATATATATATATATATATATATATATATATATATATATATATATATATATATATATATATATATATATATATATATATATATATATATATATATATATACACACATATATATATATATATATATATACACACACATATATATATATATATATATATATATATATATATACATATATATATATATATATATATACACACACACACATATATATATATATATATATATATATATATATATACACACATATATATATATATATATATATATATATATATATACACACACACACACATATATATATATATATATATATATATATATATATATATATATATATATATATATATACACACATATACATATATATATATATATATATATATATATATATATATATATATATATATATATACAACACATGGTGCACTACAGTAATCAGATTTGACTGCAAATACAATACGAGCTTTTAAAAGCTGATATTACATTAATGAGTAAGACCAGCTGATTGCACCACCAACACTTTGCATGGTGGGCTGTTGCCCCTCTCACTCTGCCCTAACTACACTACTAATCATAGTCTACAAAGGATGCTGCTTAATCTACAAAAGTATGACCTGAAAGTGAAGTACAAACTGGTAAGGGAACTACATATAGAAGATATGCTGAGTTGAGTCTGTTACATGGTAAGCACAAGGAATATGAATGATAAATTATCTGGGTAATATTGCAGTTGCCATTTAAAAAAGACAAAGTAAAACAATTCCAGAGATGTACTGATGCTGACAGCGAAATGCAATTATTGAACTACGTTATGGTGAAAGGCTATCCTGAGCAAAATTCCTCAGTATGGAAGGAAATTCAGTCTGTTTTATATTTTGTTCTTCCAAGAAATAAATAAATAGCTGTGTCCAAAATTTTATATTCAAAGCCAACAAATATATTTTCCCAAACAGATGAAAAGGCAAATATTTCTGAGGGTACATAAATTATATCTAGAAATAGTAAAGTACAAAAAAAGTGCAAGAACATTAGCCAGAAATGTATCGAAACAACCAGCTAGCAAACGAACACCGTTGAAACAGGCAAGCAATAGCAAACATAAGAAAAATGGTAGTATGAAGCATGGCTCCAAACAGCGTATATTATAAAAATGTTTAATTGCAGGTTAGCGCTTTCACCACAACTGTGGCTTCTTCAGACCATCAACATGAATAAATCTAAAAGCAAACAGTTTTTATCCTTACAAAAAAGTCCCTTTCTTTCACATCTTCATTCATTAAACCAACTTCTTAGACTTCCGCCCTCACTTAAAGTAAGTAACGTCAGTAATCCTATCTACTTACAATTTTTTTAAAGACATATGAGTGCAAACTTTACAAATCAATATAAGCATTCATATATATCATAGAACATAATTCAAATTTACACTCAGTATATACAAGAATGTTTCTATAAATGTGCACACTAACTTCTGCATTAAAACAATATAAGCAACATAATGTCTAAAAATATATACCCCACTAAACTTATTAGTGAGCTATAATAGAGCGAACACTGTAAGCAGCATAACTTCAAGGGAGCAAAATTAACTCCCTACTAGAAACAAATATTGGCCATACTCTATTCTCGTATAATAATCACAATACTTATTAATATAATGAACCGACAAATAAAAAAAAAAATCACTGAAGGCAGTATGAACATCGAAGAAGCAAGTTACACTTCCCTCCTAATAGGCAGATACTAACTGCTCATTTGTCCAGACGTCTATATGCAGAGCAGGCAAAATTAGTAATCTGATCTATTAGGCTTTAAAGCATAATCATATAAATTATACAAACTTTTATGTAATAAAACTGCCCTTGTTGAATGCTAGAAAATGCATCTGCTTGTAAACAGAAACTAACTGCTTATTTATCCAAAGTTTATGTGCAGAACAAGTGAAATCAGCAATCCGTTCTATTAGACTTTAAAACATAATTGTATATATTATGCAACCTTTTATGTAGTAAAACTACCCATATTGGTAGCTGAAAAGTGCATCTACTTATCAATATACCAATTTGTCCAGAGCTTAAACAACAACTAGGCTAAGGGCAGAAATGAACATTTATATTATAAATATATGCAAGGGTGCATATAAGTTGTAAACTGATAAACCGTTAAGGGCTTTAACTAGCCTAATTAAAATGCAGATACTAAGGGCTATGAGTAAATAAATGTAATTAGAGAATATGTAAAATATTAACTTTAAAACCATCTATTTTAATGGGAAAACAGCTACAATAACATATACTCTAGGATCAAATTAATAGAAAATACGGTTTACCCCCACAAACCTCTAGTCAAGAGGGTGGATTGTAAGTCGTGATACAATAAATAAAATATAAATACTATGGCCATTAACTAGGTAGGTATTGCTACTACCAAATCTATGTATTCCTAATATATTATAATACATAGTCTAATGACAAATACTAAACCAATAGCCTGCCTCTCATTAAAATTAATCTTATTTTTAACAGATAAATCATTAGAATTTATATATAGACAGGGATGGTTATAATCGAATCACAATAGACTCATAGCCACATTTATATACACAGAGGGGGATTCACTAATTCTCCGTGTAAGACTAAATAAGTCTTACACGGAAATGGCCGTGTAAGAGTATGACGTCAGCGCATCATGCATATGCATGAGGGTGCACTGACTCAACTGGAAGGCTAACATGGAGCGTGTAAGACTGTAGGGGGCATGTCGGACTGCCGAGCAGTCCAAATATCCACGCCCCTGCAACTATATAAATGTGAAAATGACAAGTGCAATGAGCGAGTACGCTGAAATGTACACATAGCAAACACTACACATCCCCACATACTAAACCCCTTAGTAATTTTAAATGTAAACTTATTTTTTTTTATAATTCCCGATATAGCTGCCCGTATTTGCGCGTGTTTGCGCGGGTGTGCCCATTGCTTAGCTACAGTTAGCAATTTCGACATCGAAGAGCATAATAAGAAAGGTTCATGCAAATTAAACCAAATAGCAATAGCGTAGCGGTAGAACCTTCACATAAAGAGGAGGCATTCCCGGTTCTAGTCCCACCACACCCCTTTCAAATTTATGTCTTAAATAAGTATATAAAACAATTCCTGACATATATGAATGAAATTTTAGTAAAAAGCATCAAAATGGTCTATGTATTAGTGAACAAAATGTATATATATAAATATAAGAAGGTGAGCAGCATTAAGGATATTGATATATAATTGCCCATAGCTAAGCAGCGTTGTACCCAGCACAATACATTTGCCCATAGATAAGCAGTGCTTTACCTAGCCCAATATAGTTGCCCATAGCTGAGCAGCACCTCACCTAGTGCAATATAGTTGCCCGTAGCTAAGCAGTGCTTCACCTAGCACAAAATAGTTGCCCATAGTTAAGCAGCGCTTTACCTAGCACAATAGGTTTGCGCAGAGCTGCACACCGCGCTAACCAGTGCACCATTGGGCAATGTCAGACAACGTGGAGCAATGTAGAGCAAAGTTGAGCAAAGTCGCCTAAACACAGCCACACCGCTTAGCCTGTCTGGACAGCAGTAAAATAAAAAGCAATGACAAGGCTCGAACCCAGGACATTGTGCACCATAAACAAAGTACTGAACCACCAAGCCATGACAGCATAGCATAAACATGCACAGTCAACATACATATACTTATAAATGGAAGTTTCACCATTGCAAAGCACGTTTGCTGTTAGCTGAGATTTTTCAAAAATGGCCAATCACAAATAAGTGTGGGAAATGGGGCATATTTAAGCTCGATAGGTGGGAATACACTCCATAACTGGTTGTAGCTCCCATCTGCAGTAAAAATGGCCGGTGCTGGAGAGGGTCTCACTTTCGAGTGCAACGGTGGGGCATCGAGGAGTCAAAATACATGGTTTGGCTCCTTGTCCACCATCATGAGTCAAGACTCCTGCAGGGCCAGTTCCAAGGGACAGAGTACAAAGCAGAGGCTTGGAACCGGTTAGCTCATGATCTCACCAGTGCCACAGGCATCCCCCGGACTGGTGAGCAGGTCCATCACCACCATGCGGACCTGAAGAGATGGAAGCATGACCAACTGAACCGATGGATACAGGAGGCCTGTGACATGCAAGATGCCCCACTACTGAGTAGATAGCCATGGAATAAAGTACGTAAGAAATGCTATTGTAGTCTATATAATGGATAGGTATGTCTCAATATCCCTTCATTTACTTCACAGCTGCAGGTGTCCGTGCTGCGAATCAGCAAGCTTATGCAGATAGGCTGCTAAGGCTGCACCACCAGGCAGGTTAGTAATTATTCTGCATGTATTATCATATAAAATAACTGAGAGAGCCTGAAAAAGAGTGTTGTAACCCATTAATAAAGGTATAATAAGTTGGTAATAAAGTCTCTGCATGTACTGTAATAGAAAATAAGTGAGAGAGCTTGAAAGTGTTGTAACCTATTAATAAAGGTATAAAAAGTCTGGAATAAAAGTATTCTGCATGCACCAAAATAAATGAATGAGAGAGCCACTACAGAAGTGTGTAATGTTATTAATAAAGGTATAATTCCTGGACTGTGTCCATGTCACTTTCTTTGATATGTTGTTGTACCTTGAAGTATGTAAATAGTACAGTTGTATTAAGTGCTGTCAATCCACACTTGTGTAGGTCCATATAAAGTGGATGAAGGGAATGCCAGTAACTCTTAAACATATATACAGTCCTCAACTGTTGGTTTATGGCTAGCATGTACATGTTAATCTGGCACATGAGTAGCTTGTGATTGTGTACCCCACATATGTCAGTGTTCTGCTATAAGTGTAGAGGTATGTAGAAATGTAGCTGATAATGTCACCTGAAGACAGCCAGATATGTAGATTTATGAATATAAATGAAATATAGCAATATGTAGCAGTAACATCTGCATCTTGAACAGTTTGTATGTCAGATACAGGTTAGGTATATAAACAACTATCAAAACCCATTTCACAATTTAATGGACACTGCCTAGTGTAATAATACATGTAGGGGATATATACCTGCAGTCAGTAGGAATGTAGAGTAAAGTTCTAAGTATATATAAGTTGTTAATGGAGTGATCTTTTTACACCCTACTTTATGGTCATAAATAATGCCATTCCACACCTAAATGGGTATGTGTAATCTGAAAAACTTTGTTGGGACATATGTCCTATTGGTTTATAAATATCTGCATGTACTTTGATGCATGTGCCCTGTTCACATACCTCAAACTTGGTGGCCTGTTGCCACCATTCAACCCTGCATGCCATTGGAATGTCCACTGTTGTTCTAAATATGCATGTGTTATGCTTGCTGTTCAACTGTTGGAATACTTGTGTGTTGGGTTAATGGGAATACTACTACATGTTGTTACAACTAATTTGGAATGCTGTTGTCTGTTACTAACCTATATTGTCATTAATTCCTGCTAAACATAGAACATATGGGAAGGCCGGTCCCAGTGGACCCTCCTCTCCCACCTCAGCTGACGATGGCACCTGGCACCAGCATGTCTGGTGCCCAGCCCGGGACCTCCTCCTCCGGTGGCCCTGTGCCACCATCGGGTGGAAGCACTGCAGGGGATGGGGCTCGCCCCCCCCCTGCAAGCGTGGCCAGAAGAGGGCCACCCATCACCCTCCGAATGGTCCAGGCTGTGGTGTGTAGGGAGATCAAGCGTACAGTTGCTGATCCTCTATGCCAGCTCGAGGCAAGAGTGGCACAACTCATGGGTGAGCCTGCCCCTCCTACGCAGCCCCCAGCACAGCCACCCTCGGGTCAGTGAAGGTGCAGTGGTGACTGCCCATGGGTGGGGATCTCAGTTCCACTGTTACCATCTATGGGCTCATAGGATTGCAATTTCCAAACATCCTTCCCCGTCAATTGTGTTCACCCACCCCATGTGTCATATTCTGCCCCTGTATGCATCTTGTTTGTTTTGTCTGTTTACCTCTCCAACCTATCTCCCACAACATACCTACTTCCCCTACCTCACATTCTACTTTCATCTGAAAAAAAGGGCAATTTGATCCCGCAAAAGAATTACGCCCCATGCATAGCTGCCCATTTTACACAAATGTCCGCCGGACACAGACACTGAAATTCAATTGGCAGTACAACATATTTCGGGGGTGTAAGGTTTCAAAATTCCCTCCAAATTACAAGTATATGCACAGCTGTCGCTGTTAAAGAAATGGGCAGCTATGGACCTTCCCTACACCCGTCCTGCACATCCCGAGCTGTTTTCCCTGCTGTCTTTCCCTCTTTGTGCCCCTTTTTCACCTCTTTCCTATCTTCCCATTTTCTTTTCTTTCAAAGAAATGAGCGCGGGGGGTTAGCGGGTGTAAGCACTTTTAAGCAGTAGTTAGTGGGTTTGAGTGAGTGTGCGCATGTGTGCGCTTAGCTTAATATTGCTAAGCATCGCGCAAACCCCTGCAAACCCCCTTACAACTGCTTAAAAGTGCCTTAGTCACCATACAGATGAGGGGCCTTGTTCTGCTCAGCAGCAAAATAAAACACCTCTGCCAGTCTCAAACCCTGGACCTTGGAAACACTAGACTGCATGAAGTACCACTAGGCCACAGTAGATATACAGTAACATGTTGCTGAAATATATATATATCATGCATCAGAATGTGTGAAATAAAGGAGAGGTAGGAATGCCATAACACAAAACATGTTCTGTGGAACTATACCAGCAGTTGTTGTGGAATTGCATTACATGACTGTGATAACAGAACCAGACATTCTAGCAGTAAACACTGTTACAGCAGCACTTCACAACCCCCACACAGTTGAGTGTGTGAATAAATATTGACAGTATAGCAGTTCACAAACAGTTCATGTGCCAAATGAATACATCTCAATAACTACTTTTGTATGGCAGTAAATTGTATAAGTAGAAAAGAAACTACATACTCCCATGTATCTTGTGTTAGCATATGTAGGGGTGAGTACAATTCTACACTGATAACTATGTAGTGTAAGTGGCAACATTCAGGTCTGAGTACAACAATTATATCACTGGCTACACCCGAAGTTTCAGATATAAGAACTATACCAACCTTCTGGCTTACACAACAGTCTTCACAGCAAAGAAGCATGGTCCCCACTCTGGAAAGCTGAAAGGGCTACACCTACCTGACATAGCAATTTAAAGCATTGGGTTGCTATGACAGTGAGTACTGCAATTACCATACAGCAGGCTGCATGCGATTACCAAATGGAGGCCACCAATAGGTGCAGAGGCCATCACATGCACATGTGCAGATACCTATAAAAGCATGCTGTACCTGCTGGCCACACATGCAATCATGCCATTGCAGATGGTGAGAGAGAGAGAGAGAGAGAGAGAGAGACACACAGAGACAGACAGAGTGAGAGAGAGACTCACACCCCCACCCACACCAGTAGAAAAAAAAATATACAGATAAAAAAAAATATATTTAAACATAAAAAAAAAGTATTACATTCAGCCAAAGAAACACCTGACTGAAAAATACGAACGCATACAAAGGAAAGGTATGCAACAGATATGTATTTACTGGCATGTAGTAGATGTATTTGAAAACTACTCTACATACTTTGAAACATCAATATGTGGCAGCAGTACGTTTCTATGCACAGATACCCTGCATAACTACTGCCATGGACATATTAGTGTCTGGCTGTGTGTAGTGGGACATAACTGTGATATATGTAGCTCAGCATTAAATGTCAAACATCTGAACCATGTTATCTGTGTTCTGTACAGTAGTGTGGACAATGCCTGTTAGGGCGAGTAGTGCATACAGCTATCTAACCATGGATGTGACAGAGTAACAAAGTCATGACAGTCATATCAACATGTAGCTTAGCATTGGCAACAGCTGTACCAGGCTAGTCTGGAAATTAAGCATTTGCAGCTATATATACACTCTCTAACATTACTGTGTGCTCACATGTGACACCTGTTCATGTTGCAGCAAGGCCCAACAGGTCAGCTGTGAGGTCCATGGACTTACAACAGTGTGGAATATGTGTGTGTATGGCACACACATATGGAGATATCTGTCTGTGTCAGATATCTTAGCATCTGTACATGTGCATAGAGCAAGGGACATACTGCAACTGTTTGTGAAGGGTGGACATATATATGTTGTTGAAGGTTATGTGCATACTCCAATGTAGGTTGTAGTGTGTGGCAAACAAGACAGCATACAGTGCTGGTATATGACATGTGGTGGTTAAACGCTGTGGGTATGAATTGTCAGGTTTGCAGTGTTGCAGCCAGTGAGGCCTGCTAAAGCTACATGTGCTAAGAACACCTTCAATGCATTCCACACAACACTGTGCAATATAAGTACATAACAGTATACCTCACAACCTTTGCATAATTTATATTCCCACCATGAAAGGCTGACCATATATGTGCCTATTTGGACATCAATATGTACACCAATGTATGTTTATATTTACGTGTGTATATACATATATATATATATATATATATATATATATATATATATATATATATATATAGACATATAGAGAGAGAGAAAGAGAGAGACAGGCTCATATATACTGCGACAGATGGCCGTTGACAAAGCCATGGACTCAAGTTCAATGTTGAAACTGCATTGGCATTCCTTCTGTAAATAACTCCGTACCCATGAACTACCACATAGGTGGTAGTCCACCTAACACCAAAAGTGTTATAAGAGACCATGGGACACAGGTGGACTGTAGTCTCCCCTTCGATAATCACAGTGACACACTAGTCATGTAATCCATCTACCTGCAACACCTCATCACAAAAGGTGTGTCATCCAGGGAAATATAGGTTAGTGTTCCCCCTAATCATCACACATAAAGCCCATTATAGAGTATAATGCCCCATGTGGTATGTACCTCACAAGACATCCAGAGCAACTAGAAATGACAAAGACATACCTCACTAAGGGTAATACCAGAGTCAAACAGATGCCCTATGCAGATCATCTCACAAACCCACAACTACACTGTTTCACATACCACCTACCCAGAGGTGACCTCTGCCTAACATTCTAAGCTATGTAAAAACCAGAGCTGTTGGACATGTGCTGCACGTAAACAGATCACATTCTCTATGTGCTACACACTCTAGGGACCCAAACCATTTGACCACAATAAACAACACATGCTGGAGGGGTAGATTACTGACTCAGAGACATCCAATACCCTGGAACAAACCAACTATCCATAGCAAACAAAGCTCCTAATTAGCAGTCATCATAAATAATCATGACAATTGTATGGGAGATAGTGAATACACCCAGCCATTCACCTTTGTGTGTCTGCTTGACAGGGCCATGTGAAATACAATGACCTGTGTGTCAAAGGCCAGAGTAGCATATGGCTAGCCTTCTATAGGCCCTAGGGCCAATAGCCTCATACCTACCTATGAAGTGATACACAACCACATGTACCATTTTCAAGGATTGCTATGTGAGTTTGACTGAGTGTGATGGTGAATGTGTTGGTGAATGTGTCAGTGTTTGGTTTATGTGTAGCTTAGTGGGAAACTGTTTATGTCATGGTATCATGTGTCCTAGCTGTGATCCCAGCCAAAGATGTGTATACAATTGCTAGGCTGAAAAAGCAGTATGCCATACGATCTGACATAGTCCCTTGTTGTTGACTGTGGTGCTCATTGTAGGCCAAAGCAGTACATGCATGCTTATTGAGTTGTACTGCTGGCGAATCCAACCCCTGTATGAACTGTAGTACTACATGAGGCTGTATGCCTAAACAGCACAGTATGGTGTACATCCACATTTATTGGAATCACAGTTCCATGTGTTCTCTGTAGTCATCACAGATTACACACCTCAGGCATACAGTCTCATAACTACTGACACACAGTACTGTAAGGTACACAGGTAAAGGTCACCTGTGTTGCCATACCTATGTGTCTGGTATGTATGTGTGATGTGTGTGTGTGTATGCCTGTACCATGGCCTCAGTCATATGTGTGTTACAGGATATAGGTGCATATCTAGTGAAATGTATAGAGCAGTACAGCAGTATGCCACCTAAATTCACGAATGTGCACATATGTTAGTCAGGGTTCTGCCATCATCGACTAGTGTGTAATACCAGTGATACTGTCACTGGACTTTACAATCATTGCAATGGATTACACCTGTCATGATGCATTAGCATGATATATACCTCCTGTGTCCATGTTGTGCATTGTGTCGCATACAGTGTGCCATGTACCGGTGTATAGTATGACATACTGTTGTAAGTTTGTTGCTGTGCAAAACGTGGTTTGACATATAGAGTGTGCCAGGCACTGTCAGGCAGTTGTGGTTTGAGTACTGACATGTGGTGTTGACAGTGCGTATCCTCTGACAGCCAATAGGTTGCTATATATGGCAGGTAATTGATATCTGTACATTAGACATATACGTGTGCTTCATGACTTGCCCACACATATTGTTTCATTGTCTTCCAGGACTATGTCCCACCATCGTAATCCCGCCTATAGTACGGCAGAGGAAGAGGTAATAACAACAAGCCTGGTGCAGCAGTATGCCCTGCTGCTCTCTAGAACCAGCCAGGACCAGCATGAGTGGACTGCACTGGGGCAAGAGCTTGTCCGGCGGGTAAATGACATAGGCATGCATAACCGGACATATGAGCAGGTACACCATCACTGCAGTGATTTAATTAGACATGTCCATCAGCATGTGTCTGATATCCACAGTCAGCAGCTTGCCACAGGTGGGGGGGGTAGCCGTCCATCCCCGCCTCACCAGAGTGGAGGAGCTGCTCCTGAGCCAGGTGGCTCCTGGACAACATCAACCCCAACAACTGACGTGTGTCATCATGGAGGCCGGAGTCACCCAGCAAGCTGAAATGGAGCGTGCAGGTAACATGGCATAGCTGTAGACTACTGTTACCTCAACTGTTAGAGCATGCTTATGTGAGATGTGTACTGTGTAGTTAGACGATGTGGTGCCTAGTGTTGTGCAATGGTAACAATTATGAATGCAATCAGTGGGCCTGTGACTGTCAACCATTGTACCACTGTAAGATTGCAAACACACAGTAGCGATTCCAAAGTTGTTGCCACTGACAAAGTGTCTCATATCCTTGTAGGTCCCTCTGGTGTGACAGCAAGGCAGCTGACTCATGCTGGTGAGTGTGTTCTACCTTTAATACTGCTAATGAAATGTGCATGTCATAGGTGAGGTGTAGGCCATGTACACGTAACACACATATGCATAATGCATGCTGTGCATGTTTGCTGTGAGACTATGCACATCCCAGTAACATGGGTAGCTGCCAAAATCACATACAATACACAGAGCATTCCACATAATTGTGGCAACACTGATGTGGACATTGGATAGGCAAAGTCGATACACATGCACACAACATACACAACACTGGCATACGCAGTACACGTTAAAATGCTACACATGGTGTATTCATACACCCACTGCAAGGTCACACTACAGTATCCCACACCCCATCCACACAGCACACATTACATACCTGAGGGGTAGATGCCTCACATGTGGCTGTGCGACACTCTTTGACACATTACACATTAATGGTAGGCAATGCCCCCTATTGTGCACCTTACAATCCCATGTAACGACTGGCTGTGAACTGGTGACTGTAGCCATGGTACTGCAGTTCTGGTACAGCATGGTATGTGCCTGTGTGGCACACATTAGTAGCCTTGAGTGACCACATGATGCTGCATGATGATGGCTCATGGTAGTACACCCCATCCAGTTACAGTGACCACAGTACTACACATAGCATTACCTGCTATGCACCTCAGTGTTGTGTGTGTGCAAACATAGTCACCTATACACAATATGCATAGCATTCACCATTTGTACAAAGTGACACATATATGTCTTGTAATGCTATTGAGTGTAGAGGTCACATGACACACACTGTGTCTTTGTGATGTTGAATGTTGCAGTTGTGTTGTAGAATGCCATGTCATGTCTGGCACTGGCATGTCCAGAATATGTCCTACACTCACCATAACCACTGTACAATGTCCATGTTGAGCAATGGTATTCCAACAGGTAAACATGCACCATACATCCTGCTTCTATACATAGCATGCATGTGCTAATCCTGTGTCCACTATTATCTGCTGAAGACACAGAAGCTCTCATCACAAATGGATATCTATGTGACACACAGATACACATCCAGCCATAGTATGTATACCTGTGAGGGATGGTTCACGGAACATTGCAGAGCTTATAATACTTGCACAGTACTGTCATGTCTATGTACACAGTGCGTTCCAGGGTGAGGCCAATCACTGAACAACATCACACATGCATCAAAGACATGTATAGTGTTATTGGCAAGGGCTGACAACACCCAAACTGCATGTTGTTGGGAAACACACGTCCTGCATGCTGACACGTGTGATACAACTGTTTTCTTGTGATACTGTACCCCACCATCACCCACTTTTGAGTATGTTCTGGATTGCTGGTGGTGTGTGTGTGTGTGTGTGTGTGTGTGTGTGTGTGTGTGTGTGTGTGTGTGTGTTTTAGTGATGGGTGCATTTGTGTACATGTGTTCATGTGTTCATGTGTGCATGTGTTCATGTGTTCATGTGTACATGTGTTCATGTGTGCATGTGTGCATGTGTGCATGTGTGCATGTGTTCATGTGTGCATTTGTACATGTGTACATGTGTACATGTGTACATGTGTTCGTGTGTGCATGTGTGCCGACATCATGTACAGGTCATAAAGTGTGTTTTCGTCTTCCTCTCACAGGTGCTGACCTTGTGCTCGTTCACTGCAGCAGGAGAACTGATGTCACCGAGCAAAACAGTGATACTAATGATAGGTGTGTTGAGGCACAGACATGTTTGCCAGGGTCTGTAGTTGGACCGCCAATCGATAGTACACAGCTGTCGACCCCATCCATGCATACAGTCATACTGCCAATACATCCATCACCAATGCCTATAGCTGAGGGACAGTGTACAGTTGGCATTGGCCAGGACAGTGTGGTATCCATGGCACATGCATCCCGACACATCAGCCGTACCCAGATGTCTAGAAGGGTACCACACAGGCAGATGTCCAGGGGTTCTTGTAGGAGCAGTGCTGCTCATCATGCCACTGGCAGACATGCCACAGGTCTGACAATGTCATGCATGTTCCAGGCTGTCATGGAGGCACAGGCACGTATGAAACGGTACACTAGACAGGGACTAAGGGGACAAAGGGCACATAACACTGCCATCATTGACAGTATCATGACCTAGCAGGTGCCATCCGTCATTACACCGAGGTCACTTATAGACGTTGGGGAGAGACATTAGATATCCTCCTCAATGTCATGTCCATGTGTCAGGACAGTGCGGGACAGTTGAGTCATCGATGTGGATGTATGCCAGCAGCAGCAGCAGCTGGCAGTTGCCGTGGACGTCCTTCAAGCCACAGCCACTCCCATAGTGCCAGTACCAGCCCCAGCATTGTTGAGGGTGGGCTGTCCATTGAACGTCCTAGAAGACCACGTGCATGTGGCTCTGGAAAGTCCCAGCAGGGACCTGTGTCCAGTGTACATCCATCAACCTCTGGGGAAAGTACCCAGTCTGGCTTAGTACCTGATAGTGTCAGTAGCACCCCTGCCAGGCACAGGTACCATATCCGTGGCCAGAGACGGTGATCTGTGAAGCCTCGCAGGTACAGTCTGTGGCTGTCCCACAAATACCCGAATATTGCAGCCATATGGTGGAACTGTGTGCATGCAGACACACACACATACTCCAGACACCTAGGGCTAACACATACCCACACACATTATGTCAACATTGCCCCATTCCAGTACTCTTGGCCCTCACACACATGCACACACACACACACACACACACACACACACACACACACACACACACACACACACACATACATGTCGATTGGATGGCTCACAGTAGGCCTCTGGCAAACCAACAACACACCCTGTGCATATGATGAAACCTGTGCCACCTCCTGTCATCTGTAACATCGATGCAGGAACAGGCTACCATGGTGCTGATGCACAGGGTGTATTTATAGCAGTATAGCAATGTTAGCATGTTGTCAGCAGTACAGTGTAATGATATGCTTGAAGGTGTAGCTTAGCAGGCATGATGCATTCATGCTATGATAGTCATTGTAGTGTTGTTTACACCAGTGTTGGTTCCAATTGTGTATTATCTGGCCACGTGACACTTGGCTGATGTGTGCAGTATTGGCAGCATGTGTTAGAGAGTGGACAGTATGTGTGGGATGTGTGTAGCACAGATTTGCAGGTGTACAGTTGTGAACATGGTGGAGGTACACTGTCTGCATGTACGTGCATAGTGGACACATGACCAGGGTGACAAGCCCTGTATTACACAGTAACACTCCATAGTTTCTATTGGTGGGTAGTATGTATTGTACTACACACATTCCGGAACCGGACTACACATATGTGTATGACATGGTTTGACACTATGCTGTGGGTGATACTGTTACTATCTGTCATTGTTTTGCATTCTGGTAGTATACATCACTTCCACAGCCTGACCATAACCAATCGTTAGATGATGTCTTGACAACCAACACACAGATGTAGGACACACAGCAACTGTTGGATCCTTCAGGTACTATACTATGCCAGTAACCACTGGTATTTACCTACACCCATTACTGACACCACTCAGGTTTGGCATGTAGCTCTTTTAGATATAAGCAGTCAAAGTAGGGATATGTCTGTCCACGTCTTGTAATGCATACTGCAGCCTATAATACATTCTCCAGATGACACGCACATCCTGCACAAGGGTATCATACAGACAGATGCCTGTTGTCAAACCCATGCTGGAAAGCTATAAGCCAAACTAAGCATAGTCATCCACCTTTACAAAACACATTATCCCCACAGTACCACATAGGTAGTAGCCAACAACATGATGAACAGATACCTGAACATGCAACCAAGTGTTACGTCATCTGCCCTTTGTTAATCAGATTTCCAAAGGTATTTTTCTATCCCTCAGTGGATCACATAAGGAATAAGGGGTCTGTATGCATATCCACAAAGGTTGTTCAAAACCTGTTATAAATAGTCATCATTGACAGAATTTGCTGCATTTGAACAGGTCTAGCATATACCCCAGCCATAGACCCTCACACACACATTCCAATAGGAACTGTAATGACTTTGTGTGACACAGATGACCTAGGCCAGGGATCACTGCAGTGGCTGGCCTTGTCACAAGCATACAGATGTGACCTAAGGTCTGGGAAGCAGCAGCACAGTATGGCAAGGATCACAGCTGTGTTCTTGGAGAAAGCAGGGTTCCCACACATGCAATCATTGAGGTTACATGTTTGTATATGTATTTTCCACACAGCAAGCTCACATGTGCAATGCATACTGACATATCATACAGTAGTAAAAGCAAAACCCACAACACATTGACCAGCAGTGTCACACACATACTCATCAAGTGCACGCTTCAAACCCCTACCTAACTACTTCATGACACTAGAGGAGTATGCATTAACACAATGCGCTATACACTTTACTGGCAGCTATCTTTTACACAGGTATATTTGTACGATGGTGACATCATCAAACTTGACAAAGGTTAGTTTAACACTTTGGAGGTGTTTCACTAGTCTCACAGAGGGTTGCTCCTTCCCAAAGAGACCACACACAAGCACACACACAGATGACCAATACAGGATTCAAACCCCTACCTAACTACTTCATGATACTAGAAGAGTATGCATTAACACGACGTGCTATACACATTACTAGCAGCTCTTTTTTCCACAGGTATAGTTGTAGGATGGTGATTTCATCAGACTTGACAAAGGTTAGTTTACCACTTTGGAGGTGTTTCACTAGTCTCCTAAAAGGTTGTGCCTTCTCAAGGAGACCACAGACAAACACATACACACTGTTGTCCAATGCAGGATTTAAACCCCTACCTACTTCATAATACTGGAGAAGCACGCATTAACACAATGCGCTATATAAATTACTGGCAGTTCTTTTTTCCACAGGTATATTTGTGGGTTGGTGACATCATCAGACTTGACAAAGGTTAGTTTACCACTTTGGAAGTGTTTCACTAGTCTCCTAAAAGGTTGCTTCTTCCCATGGAGACCACACACAAACACATACACACAGTTGTCCAGTGCAGGATTTAAACCCCTACCTAACTACTTCATGATACTAGAGGAGTACGTATTAACATGATGTGCTATACACATTACTGACATTTATCTTTTCCACAGGTATATTTGTGGGATGGTGACATCATCAGACTTGACAAAGGTTAGTTTACCACTTTGGAGGTGTTTCACTAGTCTCCTAAAAGGTTGCTCCTTTCCAAGGAGACCACACACAAACACATACACACAGTTGTCCAGTGCAGGATTTAAACCCCTACCTAATTACTTCATGATACTAGAGGAACACGCATTAACACGACACGCTATACACATTACTGGCAGTTTTCTTTTCCACAGGTATATTTGTGGGATAGTAACATCATCAGACTTGACAAAGATTAGTTTACTACTTTGGAGGTGTTTCACTAGTCTCCTAAAAGGTTGCTCCTTCCCAAGAAGACCACACAAAAACAGTTATCCAGTGCAGGACTCAAACCCCTACCTAACTACTTCATCATACTACAGGAGTATGCATTAACACGACACGCTATACACATTATTGGCAATTATTATTTCCACAGGTATATTTGTAGGATGGTGACATCATCAGACTATATGAAGTGGGTTATATTAGGTGACATTAGATGGGCTACATTGAAGGAATGTCTAAACACTTTGGCCATGTGATCATCAAAGGTGAGTTTACTATCTACCTGTGTCCCCAGGGACATAATGACTTTCTCCATACATGCTGGATTACCACCTATGTGGTCATTTGTGTGCACTTTGTTTCACCCAAAGGGGATGACTATGCAATCTTTGCCATTCAGCTTGAGGGCATTGTTTTGACACCAGGTATCTGTCTCTGTAAAACACATCTGGAGGATATCTGTGTCAGCTATACAGTCGATTATGAACCCCAGTTACCATTCATCTGCAAACCTGTTCAGTCATATACCTGCCGTGCTTCCCTGTTTCTCTGAGCAGTATCTACTGAACATGTGGGGTCCCAGGACCAAGACCTGTGTGATGCCATTTGTGACTGGCTTGGACTTGGACATGGCACCCAAAACTATGAACATGTGTGTTTGATCTGTGAGCCACTTGGCCACCCATCCTGTGACATAGCTGTTAATGTTCAATCTGGTACACTTGTCCATGATGACAGAGTGGGTAATGGTGTAGTAAGCCCTTAGTGAGGTCCAGGTGGGCTGTGTGGGCTACTTTCACCTCCATCTATGTTCATGGTAACTGTTTTAAATAACTCATCTAGGTTGGGGAGCCAGACTGTGCCTTTGACAAGGCACAGTTGTGTAGAGTCCAGTGTCTGGAGATCTACAATGTCTCAGTGTCTGGGTTCCATGACAATTGGCTCAATAGCTCTGTATACCCAGTTGAGTAGAGATATTGGCCAATGGTTGCCAGGTTCTGTTTTGGCACACCATTTGTGGTGCTGGATGTCTGTTAGTGTATGCCATTCTTTGGGTACATAGCCTGTGGTGCGGTTGAGTCTGGATAGTGAATGTAGGTGAGTGTGTAGCTACTTATGGGCCTAGTGTAAGACACAGCCTGGGACAACATACAGTCACACTGATGCTATGTTCTTAGCTTTGGTGAGGGCTGTCTTTACCTGCATGTCCATGACGTCTGGGTCTCTGCATCCTTCTGAGAAGGACACAGGCCCTTTTGGAGGTGATGAGGGGAGTTTACACTGAACTTATCCCCCTGGATGTGGGTAATGAATGTTGGTTTGATGTATTTCATTGCTTTTTTCAGTAGCTGACAGCATATTTTGAAGTTGACACCTACATGTCTGGTATAGCTACCGAAGGCTTTGTGGTTGTTATTCATACATTCCTTGGCTATTTGTCTTTAGAAACCATCCTTGGATTATTTTATGAACGATCATTGTTTCTTCCTGATAATGATCAGTGATGCCTTTCCTTTAGTGAAGTTGGATCTATCATGTGTTTGTTTCCTCCTTCTCTTGTCTAGCTTATTTATGGACAACATACACCTGCTTGTTGTCCTATTTTTGGGGGAGTGCATCCTGGTTTTATTTGTGATGTCTCATTCCATGCATCCCTGTAGATGCTCATAGGATGCACTTGTGAATGTTTCTGCAGATTGCATACCATTAGCCTAGAGCAAGAGGTGTTTGGAACTTTCCACTGTGCTCTGGGGAAGTGTGCAGTTTGCTTTTGCAAATGTCTTCACAGTGGTTTCATTGACTTGGTGTGGGTGCGGGATGTGGATGTCCAGTGTGATTACTTCTTGATCTGATAATCACAGAGAGGGGTTTATCTCTGTTGTGGAACACTGGTACCCCATGTTGGTGATGATCATGTCCAGTATGTTGTCACCTGTAGTGGCCATGCTGACCAGCTGTTCCAGTGTGTTAGAGTTTTTTAACTGTAGGACACATTGGGCATAGGATGTTGTATATGAGTAATTCACACACTCAATGTTTGGGTAGTTGTAATCTCCTCATATAATGGTGTTTGATAGGACCTTTATATTTGCCATTGTTCTCCGGAATACTGAGTGTGGTTCCTGAGACAAGGTACATGATCTGTAGCAGGTTACAATCTGATGGGCAGCTTTGCCCAGTCTTAGTTGCACTTGCATGGTCTCCATGGCCTCATGCTGTGCCAATAACCTGAAGGCGTGGATATCCATAAGGTAAATGGCTACAATCTTTCCTTTTGTAATTAACTCATGGTTTTGGGTCCAAAGGTCAGAGTGACTGTGAGTGTTTTACGTGGATCATATCCAGCAGATCTATGTTTGACATAGCTTTGTATGTTAGGCAGTGAACACCTCTGAGTTGGCAATATGTGAGGGAGTACGGATGGAGCATTTTGCGATGGTCTGTGTATGGCATGTATTTCAGGACACTAATGCTCTTTGTGAGGTATTGTACTGGCTTTCCAGTTTTGTAGTTGTCTTGTGAGGTACATAGCAAAAGTGGCGTTGTACTTCTTTATAGTTCTAGTGAGTGGTGAGTAGAAGGGAACACTGTCATCTTTTATTCTGCATGGGACTCATTTTGTGATGAGGTGTGCCACATAAGAGTGTTTCCTGACTACTGTGGGAATGTGCTTATCACAGTTGTATCCACTGTCCACCTGTGACCCAGGGTCTCTTGTCACACTTACAGTGTGAGGTATACTACCATCTATGGTGTAGTTCTTGGCTACAGGGATTTTAACAAAGGTGATGATAATGCACCTTTTGGCATTGAGCTACAGCCCATGGCTTGGACAACAGCCATCTGTCTCAGTGAGGCCCTTTTGTAGGATGTCCACATATTTAGTGTTTACAATGATGGCTCCTAGTTTGCAGTCTTCTTTAAACTTCAGTAGCCGCAGACCTTCCATGTTAATGTTTACTTCAGGGAAGTGGATACTACACAGCCTGGGAAGTTATCTTGTCCCATGGCTGCTGTGATACTGGATTCAGAGAGTGTTTTTTACCTGTGCAGATGTGATGACAGCAAATTTGCAGTCATCCATTATAGACATATGCCCTTTCATGGGTGAGAGGGGGGGGGTAAAGTTAACAATGATCCTATCTGCCCGGATGTTGCCAGTATCAGTTGGCTCTGTACATTTAGTGCCATTCAGCTGTAACTCACAACAGAGTGTAACCATGACTTGAACCTGTCTGTTGGGCAGACATCTCCTGTGTAGACAGTATGCAACAGAGTACAGCTTGGGTTACATTCATTCTTATTGCATGGGGCAACTATATGAGGCCAGTAATCCTCTTGTTAAGGTACTTCATTGGTCTTTCTAGCTGCTGAACGTGCCTAGTCAGATTCATTGCAAGTGTGTTGTGGTACTCACTGACAAGTCTGAAGACTGCTGAGTAGTGGCAACCTCCTTTGACCTACATGCACAGAGCTTGGCAGTTTGTGTGAACACATAGCAGGATTTTTTGACCAGTTTGTTAATGTGTTTCTGGAAGTAGTGATGACTATACACATTTGTCCATAGATCCCTTATTATCACATCCATATTTAGTGTGTGTGTGTGAGCATGCCCAGTATGACCTTTCAGTATCTTCCCGCCTGACATTTGTTTTGTTTCTTTAAGTGTGTGAGCATGCCCAGTATGACCTTTCAGTGTGATGCTGCATGAAAACCACTACATTTGTTGCAGTGTGTGAGCACGCCCAGTATACACATTTCTACTATATGTGTATGGTAAATCAAGGTGTATTTTTACAGCAGGGCTCACCTTTGTGTCATAGATCTGCAGGGATCATGCTGTGCCTACAGGGCTTCCATGACTCACTTTGCATAGACTTATGAACATTTCTACATACAGGGTGGACAGCTATTCTTTGTACATTACTACCCATGGGCACACCAGATTGTTACTGTGGGTGTACATAGGATGTGGGTTTCACCTGACACTTATACACATTTGCTGTGCCTACACTGCTATGTACAGGACACCATTACAGTCTGTACTGTTGCCTATCGTACTGGCTTGAGGCATACTACTGTACTACAGATCTTAGCGTCCATTGTCACATATATTAGCTTGCGACTTCATAGCCTACACAACCCACATCACAACGCCTGGCCTGATGTTCTCTGTCTGCATAGATGTGTGGGTGAGGTTACCCATTTGCCTCATTAGGGGCATGATACAGCATTGCTTTGTGTTTGCATTAGTGTACAATTGTCCTGCTGTGTCTGTGCTACTGTAATGCTATCATGGCTTAGTGGTTCTGTACTATGACTACAGTGCACAGTATCCTGGGTTCAAGCCCTGTCACTGCTTTTTGTTTTCCTGCTGGCCAGACCAGACTGGTTTAGGAACAGTAAAGCAGTTATGAGCATGTTTGAGTAACTTTGCTCAACTTTGCCCGACCTTGGCCAACATTGCATGAACAATTTTGTTTACATATACTAGATATTGGTAGAAGCTGCTTAGCACTGCTTTATATTGCTTCAAACATGGCAATCATGCCTCAGGTGGTGCTGCAGGGCTGCCTATGTCAGATGCATATACTACACTCCCTATATATGTTTGGAAACAGGTAGTGTCAAGTTAGGCATCCCTTTTATTTTATGTGCGAGTCAGAGAGAGGTATCATTTCCAGGGTTCCTACTGAGCCAGTGTATGTGCTATGCGTTGCCTCTTTGCCAAGGCCAAGGCATACTGGGTATGCCTCCTTCTGCCTACTGGGGCAGGCTCAGGTTATTCCTCCTCCAAGTCACGCTCTGCCTGTGCAGGCCTTGGCAATGGTGGGGTGCTGTTTGGCCCTGCCCCATGCTGTTCCTGCTGCAGCTGTTTTCGCAGGATCATATTGTGTAGCATGGCACATAACATGACAATTTGGGTACATGTAGTTGGTGAGTATTGCAAGGCTCCACCAGATGTGTCCAGGCACCGGAACCATGACTTGAGCATCCCAAACACACGCTCGATTACATTTCGTGTTTGTGCGTGTGCCTCATTATGGTGTTCTTGTTCAGATGTGTGTGCATTTCTGATGGGTGTCATCAGCCATGGCTCAAGTGCATATCCAGCATCCCCCACTAGGTGACCATCGGGGATGTCCTCATTGGCAAATGTCTGGTACAGCTGCGTCAGATGCCAGATATGGGAATCATGGTAGCTTCCAGGGCAGCCAGAACACACATTCAGTATTATGCCCTGGACATCGCACACGACCTGGCAGTTGATGGAGTGGAAGCCCTTGCAGTTGATGTAGGCCCTACCCCACTCACCGGCTGGTGCTTTGATGTGTATGTGCGTGCAGTCAAATGCACCTACTACCTCAGGTTATTCCGGTATTTGCTGGAAAAGATGCATATTGCTGGCCAATACCTCATGGGAATTGGGGAAATATACATAATCACCGACATGTGCTGACATGGCATTCAGGAACTGGTGCAGTACCCTGGATGCTGATGCCTGTGAAATCCCCATCATATCACCAGTTTGTCGCTGGAAGGTACCTATTGCTAGTATTCTTAGGCCAACACATACCTTGGTTTCCACTGGGATGGGTTCCCCTCTCTGTTGGTTCTGTGTGTGAGGCGTGGCCTGCACAGCTCAACAATTTGCTGCAGGAGGTCTCTGTCTACTCTATAGCGCTCCACTATCTCCAGCTCATGTAGCCCCTGGTAGGTTGCCCTGAGTCTGTACACTCTTCTCCCTCTCCTTACTGTGGGTTGCTCAGAAGCATTCGCAATGGCACCACCCTCAGCATCTTGCACATGTTGCCTTATAACAGCAATGGCAGCCCCTAACATTGTTATGTCTCAGTTTAAGCTTTTTAAGTTTTCACTTCTCTGTGTAGACTTCAGTGTTGCAGTGTTTCTGAGAAAAACATGGGGGAATGTTGTTTGCAGAGTTTTAAGTGCTGGGCTGGGCTGGGCTAGTGTATTGCCTGTGTAATTGGCTAATTGTGATTGATTTCACCTGGCAGCTCTGCTAGATCTCCTTGGTTAACTTCCTACTACTTCTTTTCCTTCCTTTTCCCATTTCTGTTTCCACAGGGGGCAGTGCTGCACAAACAAGCACAAACACGCGCACACGAGCGCACATGCATGCGCACAGGCTTACACAGGCTTACACAGGTTTAGGCGGATGCACATTTGTGTATACAAGCTTAGACGGCCTTACACAGGCTTACACGGGCACACACACGCGCACATAGGCTTAGACGGGTTTACACACGTGCACACGCGCGCACACAGTGTAAGCAGCTTTGCAAGAAACTTTAGTGATAGCCACGGCGTACTTCTTTGGTTTCTGGATTTCATTTTAGACAACTGTAGACACACCTCTTTTAGTCCTGAGGAACTCACAGCAAACACATGCCACTCTGCTCCAATAAGCTTACAGTCTTTTTGATACATACCCCCTGATGATGTCACCCATCTTGTACTCTGTTACTCCCCTTATCCTACTCTTACACTCTAGGGACATGGTTCACATAGCAGGAACAATTGGGATTCACTATCCTTATCCTCATTTGCATAGGATTGCCTACTAATGCTTGGTTACATCTCACAGACTGAGCTTCCTCCCCTTAGCAACTTCTACTCAGTAGCCATGTTGTCTTCAGCCTGCCATTCACTTGCATGGCAGATGAATATTTTGAATAAAATCCCTATTTGTGGCTTTTATTTTTTGTTTTTCTGTTTTTTAGAGCACAGCACGTGTGTGCGGCGCTGAGCTACGCTTAAACATCGGAGAGCGAGGAAAAAAAATAATTAATTTTTTTTATTTTGCAAAGGAAAAAACTGCCAATGGCTGTATATTTGGCCATTGGCATGCTTCCTGCACTAGATGCATCCTTTATTTGGAGCTGTCATGGCTCTGTTTAGCTATTTGCAGAACGGTACTCAGTTGCCAACTGAGTACATTTCTGCAAATAACACTACTCTGACAGGTTAGTGTTTCTTGGATCACAAATTTACCTAATTTGCATAGCTTTCAGCAGCAAATGAGGTAATTTGCATAAACTAACCCTGTACGTGCAAGAGTCATTTTAGGAGCTCTCTTGCACACCCCTGCCGGCTGTTTCTGCATCGCTCGGCAGACATGTTGGCTGCATGGAGTCTTACTCTACTCTTAGACTCCATGCAAGCCTTCGTGAATCTGGCCCACAGTATATTAATGTTTCCATATAAAACTAAACTCATCTTATATTGCCATGTATGAGCCAATTTCATAAGGTGTATTTTTTTTCCCAATGCATTTTGACATAAAGGTAAATGAGAATAAACCAAACCATGATGAACTCATTGCCATATTTAAACATAGCATATTAATCCACTGAAATAAAATAATATACTTTAGAATATTGCCATACATAAAACTATTTCCTAGGTAATCCATGTGCCTCCAGGGCACATTTTATGGAAAACATACCATTTAATCCAAACTCTTTCTCTGCTCTTAACTTAAGTATCTACCTTAACTCGCTCCTTTCAGTAAGGTTTTTAATGTTCTCTATCCGTGGCCCAACTATAACTTGTTCCAACACCATAAACTTGAAATCATGGTATTTCCCTCTTCCTTCAATATATTTAGAAAGGGCACTCACTAAATCCCTATTCCTTATACTGTTTATGTCTTTAGGATAGCATAGCATACGTTTTAGATTTTTTCTATTTTTAAAGCAAAATCTGGGGTATTCTCCTACTGCTTCCTTATTCTTTTTATCAGTCATAAGTAATGCCCAGTGCTTATAGAACACATCCCTAACTTTGTTAACACTAGTATATGAAATGGATATACTGACAACTTTATTTTTGTCCCCCATTGAAACCTGATTTGTCTCATCTGTAATCTTAGAGGAAAAATACGGTTTCGCTCTATCTGCCCTCATCATCCTTATGTCTTCTAATGTAGGAACAATTTCTCTTTCATTATATCCCCGCTGATATAAACTCTTTTTCAGTTCAGATAGTCCTTCTGTAAAAGCACCTTCTTTATTACTCAAGCATGAGACTCTCATTCCCTGCCCTTTCACTACATTCCTAAACGTGCTCTTAGGGTGCTTGCTTGATCTATGTAAATGTGTGTTTCTATAACACTCTTTTTGATACACCTGCGTTTCAAACAGACCATGTTCAGCTTTAGACACAAAGATATCCAAAAATGCTAAACCTTCAAATGAATAATTGAATGTAAATTTCAAAAAATTTGTGGTACCTTGTATTATTCATATAAATTCATTCAACTGGGGGATCGTCCCCCCTCCCAAAACATGAAGATATCATCTACAAAACAATGATAAAAATTTGACTTTATCTCTATATAGATCCAGAGGGAACATTTTCTCTACCTCCCATTGTGCCGTAACTGTGTTGGCGTAGCTATTGGCACAGCATGTGCCCATAGCTACGCCTTCGCATTGTAGATAGTATACACAATCAAAAACAAAAACATTATGCTCTAATACTACCTCCATACATTTGCATATAATATCAGTCAGAGTTTCCCCATATGTACTATTATTGATAAGGAACTGCTGTAAATACTCTAGCCCTTCCACATAGGAATCAAGGTAAATAAGGAAAGTACAAAGAGTGTCACTAAAGAATAGTATTTCCTTAACTGTGACTTTACATTAAATGCATATTAATTTTCCAGAAACTGCTTGAAGTCTTTTAGCACCATATTAGATCTATCTAGGATAGGTCTAATTTTCCTTTCCACAAATATAGAAAATGGTTTGGTTTGCCACCCCGGCCTGCTACTATCGGCCTAAAGGGCAGCTCAACCGAATCCTTATGTATTTTAGGTTGTGCTTGAAACAAAGGCATCAAAGGATTATCTACTGTAAGAAACTGAATTATTTCTATTGAGAGCCCATGACTAACCATAAAATCATTAATAGTTATCCTCATCATTTTATACATATCTTGTATGTTGTTCATAGTAATGATTTTATATACTTTATCATTGGAAAGCATTTTACACAGGGACTCATAATAGAAGCTTCTATTCATGACAACAGTCATGCCCCCTTTATCTGCAGGTCTGATGACTAAATGTGTATCTTCCTTTAAGTTGGAAGGGGCTTCTTTTTCTGGTTGTGTTAAATTTATATCTCTATTACCAGTTCTATTATCACCTAAAGAGCTATATAGTTCATCCTCACATATTTTACCAAATGCTTCCAAGATTAGATGATTAACTGGCATAAATGTACTTAGTTTTCTAAAATCATCAGTACCTTTAAATATCTCTTTAGGAAAATTGAGTTTCAATATAGCATTCCTCAGAAAGAATTTAAGGTCAATTATTGTATCTGGTATATCTGCAGTCTGTGCTGGAATAAATTAAAGGTCTTTTTGTAGAACAGATAGTTCATCATTAGTTAGTTGTCTGTATGAAATGTTCCATACTGTGGTGTTATTCAGTTTTGATTCCACATCTTCTTGAGTGTGGAATATTGCATACCTTCTTGTTCATCCTTCCTTGACTTCTGGATCTGTGCTGTTGTCATCCCCTCTCCTGCCAAATGGTTAGAGGAAGAAATGGGAAAGCCTGTGATATATTGTGTGCATTATCCTTCCAACTCACTACTACTTGTCCTGGCGGTATATCACTCCTGTGCTGTGTAATGGGGATCTCCATACTAGTTGGTTCTGTAACAGCATCTGCTGTTCCGCCTGTTACTTGGCTCGCAGCATTCACTAAGTCTCCTTGGTGTGTCTCCATTTTTTTTAATTCAGAGGATTACTAACATTGTCCTTACTCTCCATCACACTGTTTTTAGAACTGGAAACATCCCTATCCACATGAGATGCCTGTAGACTATTCACATTTCCCTATTCAGACATTGTTATTCTCTGAGGTTTAGGCCATGAAAAGACATGGCCTTTTTTAAAGTCTGTAATGTCTCTTTCAAGATTTTTATGTTTTTGCTGTATTACTTTTCCACTTATAAGTGCTGACATTATCTGCTACTGCACCCATGGTTTTATCAGCCACTGCTTCTGGAAACTGATCACATAATGTCTCTTGTTGTTGCTTTATACTTAATATTAAGGCTTCCTCATGTGGTTTAAAAAACTCATTCATAAGTTTTAAATAATTAAAGCTTGCCTCTAGATTGATTTTTTGCCAGCTACTCAACAGTTTAGGATATTGCGTGACATAAGTTGGCATTTTTAACAGTCTCAAACCTCATGGAATCACTTGATATTGTATACATGCTTCAAAATGAAATCTTTGCATCTGTAAGCATTTTAAATTGAACGCATCATTCTCAATAATATTTGCAAGTAGTCCAAGTTTGTAATAGTCCACATTAGTACCTTCCTCCTGTGATGTCCCTTTATTCGAAGCAAACTCCACCATGAGAGGATAATCCATACTATTCAGCATCAACGAAAATCTGGCATGCTTCCTATTGTCAGCTTGTCTCAATGGATTATAATCCAATTCAATACTACTCAGAGCATTTGTTTCTGCCATGCTCTCACTGGTTGTAACAATTAGATAAACAAACAGCAAAATGTAGAGAAACAACCAGCTAGCAAATGAACACCATTGAAACAGGCAAGCAATAGCAAAAATAAGAAAAACGGTAGTATGAAGCATGGCTCCAAACAGCATATATTATAAAAACGTTTAATAGCAGGTTAGCACTTTCACCACAACTGTGGCTTCTTCAGACCATTAACATGAATAAATATAAAAGCAAACACAGTTTTTATACTTACAAAAAATGTTCCTTTCTTTCAAATCTTCATTCATTAAACCAACCTCTTAGACTTCCTTCCTCATGTAAAGTAAGTGACGTCAGTAATCCTATCTACTTACAATTTTAAAGACATAGGCTTGCAAACTTTACAAATCAATATAAAAACTCATATATATCATACTACATCATTCAAATGTACACTCAGCATAAACAAGAATGATTCTATAAATGTGCACACTAATGTTTCTGCATTAAAATAATATAAGCAACATAACCTCTAAAAATATATACACCGCTAAACTTATTAGCGAGCTAGAATAGAGAGAACATTGTAAACAGTATAACTTCAAGGGAGCAAAATTAACTCCCTACTACAAACAAATATTGGCCATACTCTATCCTTTTATAATAATCACAATACTTATTAATATAATGAATGAACACATAAAAAATCACTAAAGGCAGTATGAACATCGAAGAAACAAGTTACACTTCCTTCCTAATAGGCAGATACTAACTGTTCATTTGTCCAGACATTTATATGCAGAGCAGGTAAAAATCAGCAATCCGATCTACTAGGCTTTAAAGCATAATCATATAAATTATACAAATGTTTATGTAATAAAACTACTCTTGTTGATAGCTAGAAAATGCATCTGCTTATAAACAGATTCTAACTGCTCGTTTATCCAAACGTTTATGTGCAGAGTAAGTGAAATCAGCAATCTGTTCTATTAGACTTTAAAACATAATCATATAAATTATGTAGCCTTTTATGTAGTAAAACTACCCATATTGGTAGCTGAAAAGTACATCTACTTATCAATATGCCATTTTTTCCAGAGCTTATACAACAAATAGGCTAAGGGCACAAACAAACATTTATATTATAAATATATGCAATGGTACATATAAGTTGTAAACTGATAAATAAACCGTTAAGGGCAGTATAACCTCAATTACATCAATTACTCAGATCTGCAGTATTTGCAATGTACACCACAACAATAATCCAAAGACAGAAATGTTGATATTCCTAGTTCCAGTTAATCTGTGGAGCTGAATGAACATGGATTTGTTCTGTTTCAAACAAACCAGATATTTTATATGTGTGGATAGTTATTGCAATTTCCCTGAAATAATTAAACTGAAAGGCAAAATATATGCATGCTCTATCAGTGTATTGACATCTAAAGTTAAGAGATGAGGGATACCTGATGTTGTCATATAAGGCAATAGTTCAAAATGCAAAAATCAGGACTACACTGTCACAGTATAATGGGCAAGGAAAAAGATCCAGCCAAGCAGTGAAGAATATCATGACAAAGAAGTGTCACAAAAGCAATCAGAATTGTAATCTCACATTTTTGGAATGTAGGAATGCAGACTCTCACACCAGCTCCTTTAATTATAGAATTGCTGAAAACCAAGATTGCCTACTTTAGCTATGTTAATAATCCCTGAAATCTTTGTAAATTAAGGGAATTGCAGGGAAAACTGTTATCACAGGAACTGGAGATGACTACCAGGCTGATAATAGGCTGCCTGTAATGCCACACTGTCTGCATACAGCAACTTTGTTCATCTGTCCCCTCTGATCCGTTTGGCAATGTAGTCCAACAGTGTGCTCAGAGCTGAACCCTGCTGCACACCCATTCCTATTGAAAATCCCTCTGTGAAACCGAACATTGTTCATGCTTGAGTCATTGGATCCTTGTACATAGCCTGCATTAATTCTACCAGTATTTCATTGACTCCAAACCACTGCAGTACTGACCAAATTAGTTTTCTTGGGGGCCTCGTCATATGCTTTCTCCAAGTCTATGAATGCCCATTTGGACTCATTCCTTATCTCTTGCTTCTTCTTAACTGTCTGTCTCACTGCAAATATTGGGTCAGTTGTGTTTAATCATGATCTGAATCGGAACTTCTTATCTCCCCTCTTAGTTTCTATTGCATATTCATTTATCAATCACCATCCCCAGCAGATTCCTGCAGTTTGACAGCAGTTTGATACTCCTGTACTGCCCACAGTTGTGAGTATCTCCTTTGTTCTTGAACACACACTGACACTAGTATACTTATTATCCAGTCACCTGGGATACTCCTTTCTCTCCACACTTCAATGAGTACTCTCAGGAGCCATTTTTCTCTTATCTCTCCCAGCATTTTTATCATATCTGCTGTGATCTTATCTGAGCCTGCTGCTTTCCCTGACTTCATTTTCTTTAGTTGTGTTGTTACTTCTTCTGTGGTGGGTTCCTCCTCGTCTCATCTCACTGTCCGGAGTGCCTGGGAAAGTACTGTTTCGGTAAGATTTTCTTCATTCAGAAGCTGCTGGAAGTACACCATCTGCCTTTGATGTCCTTTGGTTTGTTGAGCAGGTTGTTACTAGCATCTTTTATGAAGGGCGTTTGACTTTATCTTTCTGTCTTTGCCTTCAACCTGATATAGTTTCTTTGTGCAATCTACTAACTTACTTTCCAGAAGCAGGTAGAGTGGCTCTGATGCCTTTTTCTTTGCTGTCCCACTTTTTCCTGCACTGCTTTCTTTTGATGACTTCCTGGACTTCTGCATTCCACCACCAGATTTTCTTATGTATCTTGTTTAGATAACTCAACTGCATATCTGTTCTGTGTCGCAGATGCTATTTTGAAGCGCTGCCGTTTTTCTTCAATTTCACCTATTTTCTCTTCTTCTTAAGGTGCTGGTGCCCTGTGTATTTCTTTAAACTCTTGTCCTTTCTCTCCTGTGAACTTCTAGGTCTTCAGCCTGGCCTCTGTGGTCCTTACTGCCTTCTCTAACCACTACATGTAGATGATTGTGGCAACCAATGGTTTATGCTTTAGGCTGACTGTTTCAGTGGGGATGACTTTGCAATTCCTGATTCTACCCCAGTGCCCTCTTCCTGCATGTTGTCCACTCCTGTATATGATCCTGTCACTGTCTCTCTTTTTGAGTCATTGACTACTATTTCCAGACGGACCTCTAGCATGGCCTCTCCTTCTTTATGCTTGTTGCCAAAGTCATGTGGATCAAGGTAGTCCTTATTTTCTGTCTGCCTGTCCCAATATGTGCATTAATGCCACTTCTGATGACATCCCTCACAATTTCTCACATGTCCTAGTCTCTGGATCCCAAACCAAATGCCTTCCAAGCTCCATCCAGTTATGTCCAGCTTTTGCCCAAGCTGGGCACATAGACACTGTCCAACTGCTTACTGGTCCACAGGTGTGGGGGCAATTTTTTTTTTGGTGTGTTAGAGATGGAAACACTAGGTATGTGTTTTTGGAGGTGGGAGCAAACCCACATAAACACTTGGAAAACATGCAAATTATAATTGGCCAGAGGTCAGGATCAAACCTTGTTCGTGTGCATATGAGGAAAAGACCTAAACACTATACCAACTGGTCTCTCACACACTCACACACATACAGACACACACACATGCACACACACACACACACACACACACACACACACACACACACACACACACACACACACACATATATGTGGAAATATTTATGCATGTAGGCATGCTTATTTTGAATAAATGCATGTGTGTGTGTGTGTGTGTGTGTGTGTGTGTGTGTGTGTGTGAGTGTGTGTGTGTGTGTGTGCGAGCCAGTTATGCCAGGAGTAATAGGGCAGTAGAGGTGTAACCAATGCCAGCAAGCTAACTGGAGTTTTGTAAATAATTATATGTCATTTGAATATCAAACTGATTTGTACAGATGCTTGTGTTGAAAATGTATTTGTAAAGCTGCTTGTGTTAAACGTTAACCAACAGTGGATGCTGATGGAGAGAAAAGGAATACTCCTGTATGTCAGACTGTATTGTAACTTTTGAAATTAATATATTGTAACAGAGGATACTGGAAGACAATGTATATATAGGTTTACTGTAGTTGACAATGTTGAATCACTAAATCATGTGACCAGGTCACAAGACAAAAAATGTCGATGCCCTCTTGTTTGAACTAGACAGAAGAATAGATGTAGATGCATATTTATTATATATATACATGTGTGTGTGTAAGTGCATTGTTTTATTTTAAGTGACAGATTGACAATGTGCATATACAAACTTTCAAGCCATTGCAAATGCAGAATGTAGATTAAGGAAGTAATGCTTTTAATATTGATTGTATGTTACAGGCATGCATAATAACAAACTGATAGCATGTTTACTTAATGAAGCTTAAATTCCATTTTACTTCTTAGTCATAAAAAACCATTAAAAAAAATAAGTAGAGAAAAAACAGCTACACATGCCTCAGTAATCCAAACTGGAAAATAAAAAAACAAAATAAACCAAGGCACAAATGTCCACAAAGGAGAGTTTATTCACAAGCTTTCGAGTCAAAACTCTTTTTCTAGTACACAGAACTCTAATTAAAACCATACATTAAATCATCAGTGCCAGCCAATCAAAATGAAGTAATTAATTAAACAGCATATAATCTTAAAGGTAAAGTTAGAATAACACACCAATAAAGACAGTAAAAACATACTTCATTATGCCTATTTAAACATATGAATTTTTAAATTTTAAAATAGGTTTTATACTATTAACTTTATTAAGACCAGATAGCATATCTGCTCTGAAAAAGTTGATCCATTTATACTCAGCCCTTTTGGTCATATTAACAATATCTCCCCCTCTTTTATTTGTAAAAATCCTCTAAAGTACTTTAAATGTGTGGTCATTACCATGTTCTATAGTGTGTTTGCATAAAGCACTGGTATCAATTCTCATACGGATTTCTGATATATGTGAAGCTATTCTTTCCTTAAATTTACAATTAGTTTTCCCTATATAGAAACATGGACATTTCACACAATTCGCTAGGTACACTATGTTCTTACTATTGCATGTACCAAATGTCTTAAAGAAAAATGTATTATTTAAAATAGGATGCATAAACTCTACATCTGTATTAATATATTTGCAGTATACACAGTTATAACAAGGGACGGTACTCTTGGTTTTTACTTGGACTTCCATCTTTTCTGTCCTAACATCTTTATAGCATAACAGCTGTTTCAAATTCTTTTCCTTCTTAAATATAAAGAAGGGTTCATTTCCTACTATTCTCTTAATAGCAGCATCAGATTGTAGAATAGTCCCATTCCTATTAACAATAGTCTAAATCTGCTGTGAATGCCTATTAAATTTCATCACATAATCTAAGTTGCATTTATTAGGTACCCTTACTACATTACTATCATAATCCAAACTATTCTATCTAGACAAAAAAGGCCTAGCTGCATTGGTATGTTCCAGTTGGGCATTTTCAGCAGTACTTGTCAGTAATTTATTATCATAGCCTCTAAATGTAAAATCATGAGTCATAGTCTCAATCTCTGTATGAAATCCATCTTGTGTGGTATTGGGTCAACTGGCTGTTAAAAATTGACTCTTTACCACTAACCTATCAACATGTCTGGGATGCATACTGGTGTTGTGGAGATACCTTTTGGTCTGTACATTTTTCCTATGAATGGAAGTATGTATCATACCATTATTCTTAAACAATCTAACATCTAAAAAGCAAATTTCATTCACTGAACAACACATATCAAAATGTAGAAAATCAGTAGTTCAATAACCATCTCAAGTCTGTGTCTGGTCCCTGTCCATAATAACATAACATCATCAACAAAACATTTATAGAATATTAAATCACCATGTTGGAAACCATCCAGTTGAGAGTTACAAATGTATAACTCTTCCCATGTAGCTAACACAATGTTTGCATAGCTGTTGGCTACTGGGGTCTCCATAGCCACACCCAGTGTTTGGTGATATATCTCTCCATTAAACATAAAAACATTATTGTTAAGGACCAGTTCCAGGAAAGAACATATCAATGATATTTTATTTTCTGTAAAGTCACTATGTTTCACCAAAAATGCTCTTACATATTGTATTCCTATATCACTGGGGAATAACAGTAAATAGGGATTTTATGTCCATTGTCACAAAAGCAGCAGATGCAAGATCTTTACCATTCACAAATTCACCCAATGTTTCCAAAAAGTCACATGTATCTTTTATGAAACTTCTACTATATCTCAGTAGAGGTTTAAGTTGTTGGTCCAAGTACTTAGAAATAGCCGTAGTAGCCCACTGTCCTCCTGAGAGGTTTTTAGCTGTTTTTCCCCTACTTATTTTTTGTGTGGTTCTTTGGACTATTTGGGTGAATACAGCATGTCTCTTTTTATTTAGCCAGCCTACTAATTTGCTCCTGCTCAAGATGAGTGGACCTATGATTAAAGAATTTCTGATGGTGGGTGAGAATCCTCTTTTGTCATTAATATCAACTTCTAGAACATCTGCTAGCATCTCCCATGCAATTAATACCAAAAGGGAGGAATGTCTACATAAAATGCATGGATTAGAGGTGCTAGTGCAGATGTATAAGAGACTGCAATGGCAGAGACTGTCCTTCTCAGCATACATAGAAATAGGAATTATACCCAGAGGGTTAATAATTACCAAAATGCCTACTTATGGCAATAAATATCCTGACCTTTGCAAAAAAATGTCAGGAACTTAACCTACAAACAAGTACGCAGTATATGGTGCTGATGAATGATTTTTTTTCATGAGATACAACACAATCTTAGTGTTCAAACTGAGTCTGTGGAAAATGAACTTGTGGCATGTCGAGAATTTAGTAATCTCACCCAGAACTATCTGACTATACTAGATAGATTAAAAGATTTTGAGAATGCATTAATCTCTGTTAAAAAGCGAAAACTTATCAGAGACATTAATGATTTCAAAAACAGATGCATTTTTTAGTGGCCAAAAGAGGGAACTCAAACTAATCCTATTTCTCCTAATGGAGGTGCATCTTCTGATATGACAAACAAACCTGTATTGAAATACAGGGTGTGCCTACTATGAGAAGTACGGCAGAGGCTCCTGCACTTGGTAACATTGTTACGCATGTGAGGGAAGCTATTGTGGCACTTGACTATTTCAGCAATGATTTTCAACAGGCTAGAGCCAGTGCAGGTCTGGGTATTGCTACTCTAGTGAGAAATAGAGAAGAAAATATTAATTTGGAAGCAGCAGGAGCTACGGAAAAGTTTTGGGGACTGCCAGTAAGAAAATATAGCTGCAATTACTACTGCAGATACAAATGAGAGGGAGAAAATGAGACAACCAGAGGGAAACTTCACAGAAGAACACCCAGCACTCGCAAAAGGAATTGGGACAATACCAAAGGTAGGCCCAATAACGCGGAGTAAGAAAACATAATAGGACATACTTTTGTTAAGCTATCTCATTTTGAATTCAGTGTGTCTGAACTGGAACTGTTAGATAAAGGTTTATCTTTTATTCCATGTGTTGATGGGTTACTAAATGATTGCCTCACTGAATTGCATTTGTTTACTAGCAATTTAGATCTAAAATTATTATTTAATAATAATACAAATAGCTCTGATTTAAAAATAAGTAGTACTTTTGTCCCTATGAGTTCAGCGATGGTGACAGTTTTCCTTAGAATGTGTGAAAATGATTTATATGATTTATTTCATAAGGGTAAATCTACTAAGTGCTTTAATCTTGATGAAATGGAGCAGAAAGCTTTGTTTGAACTATGTGCTAGAACTGACATAGTAATTAAGCCGGCTGATAAGGAAGGGAAAATGATTATTATGAATAGTGAAAGATACCATCAGTTAATGCTTGATTTTTTAAATTATGTGCATACCTTTAAATTTATAACTAATATAGATTTGAAGGGTCTATATTATATGAGCAAAAGTTCATATGAACAAACGCTCTAATGAGCGAAAATGCCAGACATCGAATGTTATATTGTGGAGGGCTCTGCCCCCCCACCCCCGCTAAATATATATTCCAACTCCGAGATCGCACTACAGTGAGGAAAAAGCAAATATTCCTATCTTCACTGTACTGCGACCCCAGAAAAAGCATTTCGATGCCCGGCATTTTCGCTCATTAGAGCGTTCGTTCATATGAACTTTCGCTCATATAATATAGACCCTAGATTTGAATAATATAATTTATAGGATTAAGAGTGAACTTTATGACCATTTAATGCAAATAGCTATTACACCTGCAATACAATTATCTGTACATTAAACATCCAGTGTGCCCATTTATTTATGGTCTGCCCAAAATCCATAAAAGTTTATAAATCCTCCTATTAGACATACTGTCTCAGGAAGACAGTGGGCTACTACAGTCATTTCTAAATACTTGGACCAATAACTTAAACCCCTGCTGAGATATAGCAGAAGTTTCGTAAAAGATACATGTGACTTTTTGGAAACATTGGGTAAATTTGTGACTGGTAAAGATCTTACAGCAGTTGCTTTTGTGACAATGGACATAAATCCTTATTTACCGTTATTCCCAGTGATATAGGAATACAATATGTAAGAGAATTTTTGGTGAAACACAACGACTTTACAGCAAATAAAATATCATTGATATGTTCTTTCCTGGAACTGGTCCTTGAGAATAATGTTTTTATATTTAATGAAGAGATATATCACCAAACATTAGGTGTGGCTATGGGGAGCCCAGTAGGCAACAGCTATGCAAACATTGTGTTGGCTACATGGGAAGAGGTATACATTTATAACTCTCAATTGGATGGTTTCCAACATTGTGATTTAATATTCTATAAATGTTTTCTTGATGATGTTATGTTATTATGGAAAGGGGCCAGACACAGACTTGAGATATTTATTGAACAGTTGCACTGCACTACTGATTTTCTACATTTTGATATGTGTTGTTCGGTAAATTAAATTAGCTTTTTAGATGTTAGATTGTTTAAGAATAATGATATGGTACATACTTCCATTCATAGAAATGATGTACAGACCACTAGGTATCTCCACAATACCAGTATCCATCCCAGACATGTTGATAAGGGAGTGGTAAAGAGTTAATTTTAAAGAGCCAGTCGATTCAATACCACACAAGATGGATTTCAAACAGAGATTGAGACTATGACTCATGATTTTACATTTAGAGGCTACGATAATAAATTACTGACAAATACTGCTGAAAATGCCCAACTGGAACATACCAATTCAGCTAGACCTTATTTGTCTAGAAAGAATAGTTTGGATCATGATAGTAATGTAGTAAGGGTACCTAGTTTCACATATACCAGAAATCCATTGGAGAATTGATACCAATGCTTTTGATCACACAATTAAATTTAGGGTACTTCAGAGGATTTTTACAAATAAAAGGGAGAGGAAATATTGTTAATATGATTATACATAGATCATCTTTTTCAGGGTAGATATGCCACCTGGTCTTAGTAAAGTTAATAGTATAAAACCTATTTTAAAATGTAAAAATTCATATGTTTAAATGGGTATAGTGAAGTATGTTTTTATTGACTTTATTGGTGTTTTATTCTAACTTTACCTTTAAAATTATATGCTGTTTAATTAATTATTTCATTTTACTTGATTTTGATTGTCTGGCACTGAGTATTTAATGTATGGTTTTAATTAGAGTTTAGTGTACTTGAAAAAGAGTTTTGATTCGAAAGCTTGTGAATAAACTCTCCTTTGTGAATGTTTGCACCTTTGTTATTTTGTTTACTTCCTAGTCATAATCAAAAATCAGCCTTTAAAGTAAAAATTGTTTCAAAATAGAATCTCTGCCCAATATGGTAATGTTTCCAGAAAGGTTTCCATACTTTCAAAGTGGCTGAAAACAGTACTAGCTAACAGAGACAGGGTGGAGTGGTGGAGGTGGCCAGAACAGCAATTATATTACCTGCCACTAGATTTTTATGCTTCAATTAATGCATGCTGCAATGGTACCATAAAAATTAATTGAAATACATTATTCATATGAACACAGACAAAGATGGCAGTGCATACTACAGATTAAAATGCTGAGTTTTCATTTATTGTTAAAGCTAGCAGGGACATACCCTTCTTTCCTGAAATTGAGTGAATGGTAAGCTTACCATTAAGATCAACACATTTATAGCTAACCTTACCTTCCACCTCTTACCAGACTGGTGTGGTTCTTCTAAAAGTCTCACAAAGGCCTGTAACAAATTCTTGTAGGTAAACATCATTTAGTCAGTAAAGACAATGAAAGATTGTCAGGGGAATAAACACAATAGTCAAATCGGCTGCCATTGTTCAGTAGTTCATGAAGGCCTAATTTACAACAAAATTTAGTAAGGCATCCATTTTTAACTTGTTTTATTTTTATTTATTTATATTTGTTAATTGGGCAGATGGACTGGTCCAAGACCCTTTTCAGTCACATAGTTTAAAAGTGCATGGCACATAAAAAAGGACAGATTTATTGGACACACAAATGTTCATAATTCTATACTGTGAGCTGTGAAGATAATGAAATCAGGGCACTGTCTACTAAGCAAAAATATATACATTTGAAATGAATATCTAACAATGGAAATTGTTTGATTGCTACCTCTGCATTTGTATTTCCTAGCTGTACCCCCCACTTAGACTCACTCTCTATCCTGCTTCTACCTGTATATGCTTGTTGCCTCTACATTTGTATTTTCCTAGCTGTACCCCCTGCTTACACTCACTCTCTATCCAGCTTCTTCCTGAGCCCCCTACTATTTCTACATATCCCACTTGCCCTGTTAAAGCTAACCTGCCTCTCTCTCTTTACAGCTCGCTCCTCGAGTTCTCCCCCCCTCTACAGACATAAAAATGAAATGGGAATACCCCCTGCACAGGACAACAACCTTGGACTGCCTACTAAAGTGTTGCATTATCTAGCGTGTATGTATCTGGCCTAAGCTCTTGGAATGTATTAAATACTAATTGTACCCTACCCTTAGCGAGCACATTAGCAGCCTACTGCAGCCCTTTACCCCCCCCCAGTTGCTTTGTTTTTTAGTATTTTTACCAAAGCCAACTATTTTCTCTGTCTCCCACCCTCATTTTACCACTAGGTGGCAGCAGACTCCCACTACAGTGAAATGCTCGCTTTCATGCTTGCCGTTCTCACTTCCAAACCTAAGTTATCTTTAAACACTACACCCTGAAAAATGGAGAAAGCCCAACTCTGCCCTATACCTCTAAATCTGACTAACTCCCTCTCCAATTTACCTCCCTGTAGCTTAAACACAGTCCCAACTACAGAACCCCACTAATTGATAGTTTCTTGCTGCTCTGTGTGGACCTCTCACTCCTACCTGGCTCTTCTTGCTCCATTCACTATGTGGGCTCATTCTGTTCCCCTACCCTGCCCCCAAATCACACCCACCTCCAGTACCTGTAGATTTATACCCCTCCCCACCACACCCAACCTGCAGTTAGCCACTCCCATCCACAATCTCATACATACCCTACCCCGTCCCCCACCACACCCAGCCTGCAGTTAGCCACTTCCATCCACAATCTCATACTTACCCCACACACTCCATCCACTATGGCTACTCTCTCCACACATACATTGATACTAACCAGCCATCTTATCTCCCTCTACTGTCTAACCTTCCTTACAAATCTCCCTAACACACACCCATCTCTAAACACCCAAGCCACCATCACAAACCTCCCATATATGTCCACAGCTTATAGCCTAATTTCACCTGAACTATATTGCTTCAAACCAAGCCATTATTTCAAACCCTACAGACTCTCATCTCCTTCCTCCCATCACCCCTTTCATATCATCACCTCTAAAAAAAGGCTCCCCTTCAATAACCATTCTTCCCTATTTCCCATACATCACCTCCAATACCTCTTCCTCAACTCCCTCTCTCTATCAGGTGATATCCACCCAAACCCTGGACCCATCTCAGCCAGACATCTAGGCAACAGCCCCAACAAACCCCTCAAACTGAAAACCATTTGGCTAACCAACTTCAATGCACAAAGCCTCAGAAATAAAATCCCCAACCTACATGCCTGGCTTGCTCACAACCAACCCGATATTACAGACATGGCTTAAACCTTCCATCACTGACAATGAAATCCTTCCTTCTGGCTATGAAATCCTTCGCAATGATAGAACCCAGAGAAAAGGTGGTGGAGTGGCTATCATCTACCCATCTACCTATACTCTAACTTCATACACCAACCCATCCCTACCTTCTCCAATGCCGAAATATCAATAGGCTACTTAACAACTGTAAATCTTTATGCATCTTCTCCATCTATATCCCCCAGGCAATAATACCAAAACATTAGAAGACATACTATCCTGGTTTAGCTCCAATATAAAACTGGAAACCTATATTCTTGGCGATGTAAACATCAACTGGGCCTCCCTCAACTGTAACACCCCATCCCATTCAATCAATCGGTAAAACTTCACCCAACTCATAAACCTTCCAACCAAGCCTAACAAATATGGAACCTCTGGTACTATCATAGACTGGATACTCACTACCCACCCCCACCTTGCCTCACAAGCTAGTCTTCTACCCGATCCTCTCAGCAACCACCTACCTGCTTTCGTTGACCGCATATCCTCCACGCCATTAAAACATCACCAATATAGCCTAACCTGCAACTTATTCTCCTTCAACCCTCAGATATTCTCAGAATGCCTGAAGCAGAATGACTGGTCACCCCTAAAAACTCTCCCACATGATGATGCATTATCCTATTTTAACAATACATTCCTAACCATCCTAAATCAAAAGGCCACCTTAAGATCCAAAAGAATCAAATCAAATCCCTGCCCCTGGCTATCCCATGAAACTAAAAACATCATGCATCAGCGTGACAAAAAATGGAAACAATACGAAAAACAAAACACAACCAGCTCCCTCCTAGAATTTAAACAACTACGGAACTTAGCCAAAAAATGAATAACCAAAGACTGCAAAAGCTACTACAATAAACTCCAATCCATGCACTCATCCAATCCAAAAAAATGTTGGAGGTCCATTTCCTCCATCCTTCACCCAGGCAATAAAACTAACCCATGCCTAGACCCTATTCTCACAGATCTACAAACTGCCACTAATTTCAGCCATTTCTTCATAGATTGCATAGCATAGCTACCCTCCTCCTTCCCTGACCACTCCTCCTGCCCCCTCCCTCCACCAGCAAGCCTCCACCTTCCTCCCCCTTTTCCCTCAAACCCATCACCACACACACAATAAAAAGACTTTTCCTCAAGCTAAAACCCTGTCATAATGCACCAGATGATCTGCCACCCACCTTCCCCAAACAATCTGCTGAAACCATCGCCTATCCTGCATCTATTCTCATAAACAGATCTATATAGGAATCATATGTCCCAATCATCTGGTGCCAAGCATACATCATTCCACTTCACAAAGGTGGTAAAAAGCATAGACACAACCAATTTTAGACCTATAGCCATATTCTCCCCCCCTCTCAAAAATACTAGAAAAAACTATCCATGCACAAATCATGCAACATCTAAACCTAAACAAACTTCTCTCCCACACTCAACACGGCTTCCGCCCCGGCCACAGTACCATCACTGCCCTCCTTTCCTTTCTAGAGACTATCAACCTAGCACGTGATAATGGCAAATATGTATCATCACTATTCTTAGACCTTTCAAAAGCTTTCAACACCATCTCATATTCCTTACTTCTATCCCAGCTCCCATCCTTACATCTCTCTCCCTCCACCCTTGCCTGGTTCACCAGCTAACAATCCAACTGCCAACAAGCCATTCAGTGGAAAGAATCTACCTGTCCTTTCCTACCCACATGCATCAGGGTCCCTCAAGGCTCAGTTCTAGGTCCTCTGCTCTTTAATATATTTATCAAAAACTTTCACCTCTCCATCCCTGAACCCTCCATCATCCAATATGCAGACGACTCCACCATCATCTCTTCAGTCTCCTCCCCCTCTGAACTTCTAATAAAAACCCAACTTGCCTTTTTCAAAACTGAATCATGGATGAAAGCCAGTTACCTTGCCCTAATTGCCTCCAAAACAAAACTAATGATATTTACCCCTACTAGAAATTTCACTTTAGACAGAAACCTGTTCTGCATTACAAGCCACAATAAAACTCCACTAGAAATAGTCCCCTCAACCAAACTGCTAGGCATCATTATTGACGAAAACTTAAAGTTTGACTCCCACATATACTCTACTGTCAAAAAAACTCATCAGAAGATTGGTCTCCTATATAGACACAACCGCTATCTCAGCCTCTCCACCCAACAAACACTTACAACTACCTTCCTCCTCCCATCTGTTATGTATGGTGCTTCCCTGTTTACCAACCTCCAACTAGGCCTGCTCTCCAAACTACAAGCCTGCTACCACACAATTATCAAATTCGCTACCAACTCCAAAAGTTCATCTCATCACTACCACTCACTACTCATCCTCAAATGGCTAGAACTCCCCAACTGCTTTAGATATTTACAACTCACCACTACTCACAAGCTCATCTTCAAACCTACTGACTGTCCATCCCTAGCCAAGGCACTAACACCCTACACTCCCTCCCGCTCCCTAAGATCTGAGAACCAAAACCTGCTTCAAGTACACAAACCCTCTCATCCCCCAGACCAACTACTACTATCCTGCACAATAGCCAAACTTTGGAACTCTCTCCCCTCTCACCTACGCAACATACCTAACCATAATAACTTCAAAACCCAGCTCTTCACACATCTATCCTCCAAATGGGAATGTCCCTCTCATGCTCCAACCTAAATTGCCTCCTTAACTTATGTTTTCTACCCTCCTTTTTGTCTCTTACATGAATACCTAATGGGCTTTTTCTCTGTCAGTCTGGTGTAAACATGAATAATATGATTTCCTATTCTACTAATGTTACCTAATACTTTGGACTGAATATTGTATAATAAGTAATGTAATGTGACCTTACATATATGTAAATGTAATGTATTTTCTTGTGGAGCTTTTCTCCCCGGGCCTCTACTGAAAACAGGCCGACTCAGCACAGTGGACTATCCCAGTCAACAAATGCAAATAAATAAATAAAAGAGTATATTAGAATTGTAAGGAAAGGGGCAGTTCTATGTTTATGACTTTATGAATTGCTTATTGTTTCTTAGTCATTGTCTCTGAAGCATTTGCAGTCAGATTCACTAAAGAGGTCCATGAAAGTGACATCCTGAAGCCAGGCAGAGAATTCTGTGAATTGATTTTAGGAGCGAGTGCATTCCACTGAGCGGGGCCAAATCTGGGAAAGGCAAGGTCTCCTATTGCAGTTCTAAATGGGGGACAGTTAAGTAACATGTTGTTTTGGCAACTTCTAAATGGCTATGCCTGTTCTCTGATGGTAGTTTATTTTTACATGGAGGCAGGAACCCTCTTGTAGGATCTTGCACAGTAAGGTAGAATGTAGGCATGTGCATCTTTAAGTCACTGGAAACTATTTAGGAGCCTGCAGTAGGGAGCAATGTTCTGTTCTAGAGTCTGCTAGAAGAGCTAATCTGCCATTTCTGTTTTCAGTTATTTGTAATCTTTGTGTATTGTCAGCATGGAAGAATAGTAACAGTAGTCCATATTATAGTTTTGGTAGAAGTTATGTTCTTGTCTATGGATTAATGGGCAAAATGGGATTATAGATGGGAAATTATGTTACAGATCATCAGCTTTGAAAAACATTATTAATAGCATCATTATCAATATGAGAGTTAAAAGTATGAGACTGATCGAAAGTTATTCCCAGGTATTTGTATTCAGTTGCATAGGGAATATCATTTCCATGGGTAAGTGTGATAGTAAATGTTGTCCAGATGTGGACATTTTTGGGAGTTGTAAAAAAGCATGATGTTGGTCTTTTTGTGGTTAATTAGAAGTGCATTTTGGTGAGCTTGCTGACATTATTTTAGAAATGACTGCTGAAGATCAGGATGTAGGACAGTGGAGCATGTATTTGGTTGTAGTAGAAGTATGTTGTCATTGTAAAGGATAAGGTCAAGTTTAGGGGGATCATTCATCAGGTCACTAATAAAAAGAGAAAACAGTAAGAGTCTTAAAACAGAGCCTTTGGGGACTCCAGTGTTTAGGTTTACAGTATTAGATAACTGATTGCTAGCATAGACTTGCAGTGTCCTGCTATTAAGGTAGTTTTCAACCCATGTGCTGATATTTTGACCAAAGTTAAGTTTGTAAAGTTTGGTAAGGTAAATATTGTGGTCAGCAGTTTCAAAGGCCCTTGTTATGTCCATAGAAATGTCAGCTGTATTGAAGCCGTCATTGATGTTGTAATAAGTAGTGTCAGTGTCTGTTACTAATACTGCAGTTGTGCTAAAGGCATTTCTAAAGTGATGTGGCCTGTCTCAAAGAATGCTACAGCTGTTGATATGCTTGGATAATTCTTTGTAAATAATTTTTCAAATATTCTCGCCAGTGGTCAGAGTGTAGAGATAGGTCTAAAGTCCTTGAAATTTTGGGGTACTGAGATCCAGACTAGATGGGAAATAACTGCATGCTTAAATGATTGATGAAAGACTCTCAAAGTAAGTAAATGGTTACAGATTAATGCTAAATGCTTAGTGATTTTATCTGCTGATTTCATAATGGAAGTAGGGTGAAGGCTGTATGTTTAGAGGAAGGAAGTTTTAGATTCCATAGCAATGTACCATGGATTTTGTTTCTTTAAAAGAAATAGCAGTGAAGTCAAAAGTAGCTGAGTATTTGGCCAGAGTTAGAGTTGTGGTTGCTGGTTATTTTGTAATGGGACGTTATTGGCGTTAGACGAAGAGAAAGTGTGATTTCAACAAAGGGAGACACTATGACGTCTTTAAATGGTTTGAGTGAGTTTTATTTGAACGAACTACAGCTGTGCTGACAGAGTTCAAGTTGATGTTAAGAAAAACAGTTAAATTGTTAATTTATATCAAAGAATGTTTAGGATTCTTAGTGGTTGATGTCTGCCTTTGTCTTATATACTTTGCTTTAGCAGTATTAGTAGCTAGCCGGTATTGCTTTTTAACTCTGGGTATGTGTTCTGTACTGTTAAATTAGCAGAGTCCTGTTTGCATTGTATTTAGGCTTTGTCCGTTTCATGAAAAGCATATTGTCATTACTTAATTATGGTTACATTTGTCTCCTGTAGCCTTCTCTGTACACAGGGAAAAAGGGAATCCTGAAGAGTTGAGAAAGAATTAGTGAAGAAAAGCCAGAATGGCACCAGGGTCATTCATCTCAAAGAATGGAGATCATTCAATTGAATTTAGGTGCTTATCAAGGATTGGCAGATTATGTGGATAAAATGGTCTCCCAATAACTATTTGGTGTGCAGGTGTAATTGTTTTAAATGACTAGGATGAAATACGTGAGCAGTCATCACTTAAGAACTTAGGGAGAACCTGTCTGCCAGTATAACATTGTTTCATGTTAATAGTAAAGAGGTCTAATTTGAAATAGGTTCCAGAAAGGAAATTTTGCCTGGTTGATTTACTAACTTGCAGCTGTGGTAGCATTTTAGTAAGTCGTGCTGCTTCAGGTCCACAAATATCCAGGTTGAAGTGACTAAGTAGTATAGTATTTTTGGTGAGGACCTGTGGGAAGATTGGAAGAACAGTATTTTTAATAACTGAAATAAAGGAATGTGGGTGTATGTACGTAGCAGATATATTCAGGTGGGCATGGTTTCCTAAAGCCAAGTGTGTTAGTACTGAGTTTGGGGCTATAACATCATACTGATTGTCATTGCATTAGCTTAAGATTGTTAAAAAGGAATTTTATTTGATCAGGAACAATAGTCCATCCCAAGTCAAGGACCAGGTCTTAAATCTGAAAGGATGATATAATTATTTAAAATGTAAGAGTATGGGCAGGAGGTGTCTTTTTGCACATTTTCTGTGATGACTATTATACTAGCGTTCTCAGCAGTTAGCCATGATTCCAGTAAAGGCCATTTATTATTTATGTTGCATGTTTCACTGCAGGCAATTTTAATGTTACCTTACCTGCTACTTGTAGGAGTTATAGATTGCAGAGGATTGATGAACTAATGGTGGTGCTGGTGATTAGAGGACTTGAATGCTGGACTGGGTCTGAGTATGAGTGAATGTGTCCATATTTACAGAGCTTGAGCTTAGGATAAAATATGTAAAATAAGGAAGAGAAGTATTTCTTGAGAGGCTGGATGAGTCTAGTATGGTTAGTAAAGTATATTTGTTTAAATATTTTTAGTAGGAAGACTAGGGGAATTTTTTAGTAAAATGTAGGATGTTGGGAAATCTTATGGGGGATATTGCAAGCTTTGCCTGAGTGTGAATGAGGTGTGTTTTATGTATTTAGGGAAAGATAATCATCAGAGGCATGCAGCAAACCGTGCTGAGGGGGATGGTGGAATCTGAAGGATGTGCGTTATAGAATGACATATGGAATCTGAAGGATGTGCGTTATAGAATGACATGCTTTTAAGTTGGTGCGCTGTTACTGTGAGTGAATGAACTAAGATATAATTTATGTGCCAACTAAGCAATAGCTGTGTTGTAGTACGGAATGTGGAATGGAGATGTTAGGTAACAGGTTCATGAGAAAAACAGTAATTTGATGAAGGAGGTAAGTTAGAGAGATAGCTTAAGAAGTATGTTAGTGGGAAATGAAGGTATATAAGGTGTGTATACCTACAGAGAGACAGGTGTGGGGTATGGCTAATTGTGCACGCTTGTTCCTGAAGTGATGACCTTGTGGTAAAAGGTAGAAAGTAAGTGTTCATGGAGCAGAAGGAGAGTTCCAAGTGGTATGACTGCCAGAGCTAGACTCGGAGGTAGTAGGATTATAGGAATGGCGAAAAGTTTAACATTGTGACAGGGCCTGTCTGCCACCAAGGCTTGGAGTGGAAAGAGAAGCCTGTCTTCCATTAGGTTAAAGAAAGAAAAAGTGGCCTATCTAGTGTCAGAGCTAGAGGTCCTTAGTTTGCATGGCTGATCTGCTACTTGTTGCAGCATTAGCTCTGCAGCACTGAAATGCACAAGTGGTATGCACTAGAGGGGTGGCTGAATAAACTGTGCTTTGTTGTGAAAGATTAGCAAAAACTAAGCGATTATTTGAGTTTCTAATTGATCAGTTTCAGGACATGTGCACTTGATGGCAGGAATGCCACTTTTGCTAAGGCAAGAATTTTAAGAAAACAGAAATCTAGCCCTTTATTGTATAACTCTGCCCACATTTAGATGTTAACAAAACAAATATCTTTTAAATCAAATGCATTAAAGCAAATCAATAGATGGATTTCAGAAGGGGCTAATTTTAAAAGTCAAAACAATCATATTGCCATTTGCATTCAAGTTAATATAAATACAGAACAACACTAGTGCAGAGCAGTTTATCAAAGTCAGCCTTAATTGTTAACAAGACAGTAAGTTTAATGCAAATTTATTGTCAGCAAACACTAACATAGTAAGGTAGAGGTAGTAGTCATAAAGCAAAAACTTATAATCAAATATATAAATAGCAAGCAGACCAGTGCAACAATGTGAGAAATAATTAATTCAGTACAGTAGCAAATTCCAAAACTTACCTGGGTGCTTCTCTAGACTTGGGTGGATAGGGGGTGATGCCGAGAGAACTGAGTAAGGTAAGGGTGATGGTGAGTAAGAACAAAGATGGGAAAGAGGAGTTAGAGAATTAAGGAGAGGAAGCTGGAGGAAACATCACATCTTGTGTAAGCCAGTGGCGGTTGGTGACTTCAAATCAAAGGGGGGCTGCAGGAGACAGCTGAATGGGTGGGGTCAATGGGAAGGGGTGCAGCCAACTAGAAAAGGGAGGAGCTATGCTCAAAACCACAGAAACTGTAACTTTAATTAAATACTCTGCCCTGGGTGCCGAACCGTCATTATGAGAGTCCAATCAAGACAAAATGAAGTATAGAAGAAAAAAAATATTTCAATGCATTGGCTGCATGGCAGCTTACTTAATATCTAGATGGAAACAAAAAGGTTGTGAGGCATGAAAAAATAAATTACATTTTAAATACATTACTGGAATGCCAGTCAAAATCAAGTATAAGAAAAACAAGCAGACTCAACTCAAACCACTTCTCCTTGCACTGCAGTTCTAATTATAATTTATATTCAGCTTTATTAAAGTAACAAGTAACATGCTGAAAGTAGCAATCTCTGTGATACCCCCACTTGTAAAAATGTTTCTTATCCAAAAAAGACCTGCTGCCTGACAACAACTATCTATTTGTTTCATGGGGAAAACATGATCAAAGTAAAAAATGAAAAGCAAACAAGAAACAAGCTTAAAATGCATTGCTTAAAGGATTACTGTACAGGTAATGGACCACACATGATAGATTGGCATTCTGTTTAATTTGCAAGTAAAGCCTGCAAAGATGACTGCAAGTCTCCAACAAATGTAATGAGCTCTTTAAAATAATGTAATCCTGTCCTTTATTACAAATACTGTCATATGCATTTCAATATCCAAGGCTTATACATTATCTAGTTATGTAAATATTCTCTGCATGGCAACAACAGAAAGGCTTTCAGTGTTGGCAGTTATTTAACAGTATGCTTATTAAAGCTTACTTGCATCTTGCAATCTCACACAAGCTTACCTGATGGTCATTAAAGCATTGCTACTTAAACACAAAACAACTTTCTGAGTAATAATAAGCATAAATCAACAGTATAAAAATATGACAGAAACCAGAACATTCTGCAAAATCAAGGACAGAATAAAAGTAGCACTTGTGTCTACCTTGGATGGGGGGATACTCTGCACATTCACACTGCATAACTGCTCCTTGCCTTGCTTGGACACATCCAGAGTCACTACATTGGGGGAGTGGGGTGAAAAAAGTATGTCACAATTTGAAATGTCTCTGGCTGACTGTGATGGCCCTGACACATTTGTCATACCTCTCAACCTCAGAACAAGAAATATGGACAGAGCCATACATAGAAGTGGGACAAAGCCCCAATTATAAGGACTATTTTTAAATATTTCTCTTATAAACTTAGAAAGATAGTGGAATAGTAGGTCTTGCATTAGTATGAATTTTCTAAAAGGTATGAAATCTGAAACTCAAATGTCTGTCATTATTTTCTAACTTCAGTCTTTAATGATTTGCCACTAATTTGCCAAAAAAACACAATTTTATGAGAAATGGACATAAATGTGATGCAAAAATATAAAATAACCATACAATACAGCTGGGAACCTGTCAAAGAAGGGACACTGTTTTAATATTAGTACTACTAACTTGAGCAGCTGACAAAATAAAAGAATCTACATGCATTTCTGAAATAAAAGTAATGTATAACTCTGATTATTACAGTTATTTCTTAATTGTAAGCCCTCCACGTTTTCTTCCAAAATTGCCATTTTTGCAGTGGAATTATTAGGGGAAGAGCAACATTTTGAGCCAAAATAGGGGACAGTTGAGAGGTTTGGATATGCCTAATTCTATAAAGCAATTTATTTGCACATACCTCTCAACCTGTTAATGCAGGAAATCTGGACAAGGCCAAATATACTGGGGGGAACATATAAACAGTACTATAAATTGTATAAACTGAGACAATTGATAGAATAACAGGTCTTGCTTTAGCATGCATTTTTCTGAAGGTTATGAATTCTAAAACTCAGTGTCTGTCATTATTTAGTGACTTAATTCCTAACTTATTTGCCAGAAAACCACACATTTTATGAGGAACAAACCAAAAATAAGAAGCAAAAATCTATTCATTCTGTGAAAATCTGGACAGTTGAGAGGTATAGTTCAGCTGGGGTTGTCTTAGAGTTTGCCTCCCTTCCACCTCACAAAATCATGGTCAAATGGAGCCTCACCCCGTAGCCATTCCAATGAACCATTACTTGGCTATTTCACCCTATTTACCATAAACACTAATGTGCATACTGCTTTACTTCTACAATGATTTGGACTTCATTTGAAAGTTTTATTTTGCATTTTACAGCACAAACACTAAGACATCTGCTAAATAAAGCAATGCAATCTCACAATGAAAACAGACTTAGCATTAAAACTTCTCTGCCCTTGAAACTAACAGGGCAGGATTTACGAAGGCTTGCATGGAGTCTAAGAGTAGTGTAAGATGGCAGACAGCCAATATGTCTGCTGTGTGATCCAGCAATAGCCGGCAGGGTGTGCATGAGAGCTTCTAAAGCTACTCTTGCACGGACAGTGTTATGGTATGCAAATTACCTCATTTGCTGCTGAAAGCTATGCAAATGAGGTAAATATGCAATCCAGGAAACACTAACCTGTCCATGTAAGAGTAGTGTTATTTGCAGAAATGTACTCCATTGGTAACGGAGTACCGTTCTGCAAATAGCTAAACAGAGCTATGACAGCTCCAAAAAAAGGATGCATCTAGTTGAGGAAGCATGCCAATGGCCAAATATAAGACCATTGGCATTTGCAAATGTTGTAAATCCTTAAAATCCATTTTTTCCCCTGATCGCTGATGTTTAAGCGTAGTGCATCACTCCGCCGTGCAAATGTGTGGCGCTTTAAATAAAATGAAAAAAATTGAAAAATAGCCAAAAATGGGCATTTTCACTAAAAGCTTGTTCTGCCATGCAGGTGAATGGCAGGCTGAAAACAACATGGCCACTGAGCAGTGGCTGCTAAGGCGGGGAAGCTCAGTGTGAGAGATGTAACCAAGCATTAGTAGGCAATCCTATGCAAATGAGGATAAGGATAGTGAATCCCAATTTTCCCCGGCATGTGAGCCATGTCCCTAGAGTGTAAGTGTAGGAGTAGGAGAGTAGCAGAGTAGAAGATAGGTGACATCATGAGGGGGTATGTCTGAAATACTGTAAGCTTATTGGAGCACAGTGGCTTGTGTTTGCCCTGAGTTCCTCAGGATTGCAAGAGGCATGTCTACAGTTGTTCTAGCTGAAAACAAGAAACCAAAGGTGTACACCGTGGATATATCTGAAATTTCTTGCAAACAGGCATACAGCATGTGCACGCATGTGTGCATGTGTGCACGCATGTGCGCGCGTGTGCGCCCGTGTTTGCGCTTGTTTGCGTGGCACTGCCCTGAGCGGAAACAGAAAGGGCAAAGGAAGGAAAAAAAGTAGTAGGAAGTTAACCAAGGAGAACTAGCAGGGCTGCCAGGTGAAATATATCAGAATCAGCCAATTACACAGGCAGTAGACTAGCCCAGTCCAGCCCAGCACTTTAAACTCTGCAAACAGCAGTCTACCCTGTTTTTTCCCAAGAAATCTACAACACTGCAGTATACAAAGAGTGAAAACTTAAAAAGCTTAAGTCAGATAAAATGTTAGGGGCTGCTATTGCTATCATAAAACAACATGTGCAAGATGCTGAGGGTGGTGATGTTGTGAATGCTGCTGAGCAAGCCACAGTGAGGAGTTGGAGAAGAGTGTACAGACCCAGGGTAACCTACCAGGGGCTACATAAGCTGGAGATAGTGGAGCGCTATAGAGTGGACCGAGACCTCTTGCAGCAAATTGTTGAGCTGTGCTGGCCACGCCTCACACACAGAACCAACAGAGGGGAACCCATCCCAGTGGATACCAAGGTATGTGTTGGCCTATGAATACTAGCTACAGGTACCTTCCAGAGACCAACTGGTGATATGATGGGGGTTTCACAGGCATCAGCATCCAGGGTACTGCACAAGTTCCTGGATGCCATGTCAGCACATGTCAGTGAGCACATATATTTCCCCAGTTCCCATGAAGTGTTGGCCAGCAATATGCGTCTTTTCCACCAAATAGCAGAATACCCTGAGGTAGTGGGTGCAATAGACTGCACGCACATACACATCAAAGCACCACCCGGTGAGCAGGGTTGGGTCTACATCAACCGCAAGGGCTTCCCCTCCATCAACTGCCAGGTTGTGTGCAATGCCCAGGGCATAATAATGAATGTGTGTGCTGGCTGCCCTGGAAGCTATCACGATTCCCACATCTGTCATCAGATGCAGGTGTACCAGAGATTTGCCAGTGGGGACATCCCTGATGGTCACCTAGTGGGGGATGCTGGATAAGCAACGGAACAGTGGCTGATGAAACCCATCAGAAATGCGCACGCACCCGAACAAGAACTCCATAATGAGGTACACGCACAAACAAGAAACATTATTGAGCGCGTGTTTGGGATGATCAAGTCACGTTTCCAGTGCCTGGACACATCTGGTGGAGCCTTGCAGTACTCAACAACTACATGTACCCAAATTGTCATGGTATGCGCCATGCTACACAATATGATCCTGTGAAAACAGCTGCAGCAGGCACATCATGGGGCAGGGCCAAACAGCCCCCTACCATTGCCAAGGCCTGCACAGGCACAGCGTGACTCGGAGGAGGAAAAACCTGAGCCTGCCCCAGTAGGCAGAAGGAGGCATGCCCAGTATGCCTTGGCCTTGGCAAAGAGGCAACGCATAGCACATACACTGACTCAGTAGGAACCCTGAAAATGACACCTCTCTCTGACTCGCACATACAATAAAAGAGATGCCTAACTTGACACTACCTGTTTTCAAACATGTATAGGGAGTACTATGTGCATCCAACATAGGCAGCCCTGCAGCACCACCGAGGCATGATTGCCTTATTTTAAGCAATATAAGGCACTGTTAAGCACATTTTACCACTATTTAACATATTTAAACACAATTGTGCAGAGCTGCACACCACGCTAACTAGCGCAATGTCGGGCAACGTTAAGCAATGTTGGGCAAAGTCGCGCAAGGCTGGGCAAGGTAAACATGGTCACACCTGCTTTACTGTTCCTTAAGCAGTCTGGTCTGCCCAGTAGGAAAATAAAAAGCAGTGACAGGGCTCGAACTCAAGATACTGTGCACTATAGTCACAGTACTGATCCACTAAGCCATGACAGTATTTCACTGGCATAGACACAGCAGGACAATTGTAGACTAACACAAACACAAACAAATGCTGTATCATGCCCTTGGAAGAGGCATATGAGTAACTTCCCCCCAGGCCTATGCAGACAGATAACAGCAGGCCAGGCAGTGTGATGTGGGTTGGGTAGGCTATGAAGTCACAAACTAATATAAGTGAAATTGGAAGCTAATATCTGTAGTACAGTAGTATGCCTCAAGCCAGTACAATAGGCAGCAGTACAGACTGAAATGGAGTACCTGACATAGCAGTGCAGGCCTAGCAAATGTGTATAAGTGTCAGGTGAACCCCTCATCCTATGTACACCCACAGTAACAATCAGGTTTGCCCCCGGGTAGAAATGTACAACTAATAGCTGTCCCCCCTGTATGTAGAAATGTTGATAAGTCTATGCAAAGTGACTCATGGAAGCCCTGCAGGCACAGTGTGCTTCCTGTCGATGTACAACACAAAGGTGAGAACTGAAGTAAAAACCAACTTGAATTCTCACACACATATAGTATATATGTCCATACTGGGCATGCTCACACTCTTTAACAAATTTAGCAAATTTCCATCAGCAACATACTGAAAGGTCATACTGGGCATGCTCACACACTTAGGCCATGCCTGAGTACAGCAGTGGACCACACATATATGGCAGTTGCAATTCTTACCCCAGAAACTTGTGACTATTCATCAATCCTGCCTTGCGCACACAGTTATATGAAAACAGACCCATATAATATAATGGACTCCTGTCATAATCAAACTATGCACTACAAGTACTTAAGTTGTTCAAAGAAAGTGAAAATTCAAAGAAGATCAATAAATCTCTGATCAGTATTATCAATAAACAATGAGCACTCCTAACATTATCCAATCCATGTTCTGGCAAAAATATTGTCAAAGAGTCCAAGGAGAACCATGAAGCTTTCTTTCGCTATGTCATAAATATCAATGTAAACTCATATATGTTCTGAGTCAGTGCAAACTGTAAATGAATACATGTACATGACTGACATTGCCAACATCTTGTCAGACAGGTTCATACATATTTACCCCCCTCTCACTGACAAAAGGGCCCATTATCATACCTGGAGATTGTGAAAACCCAGAAATCACATATACAATGGTTAAACAGCTCTTTCCAAACCTAAAATCACGGCGTCTATGGGATGACATGGTTTCCCTAGGTGTGTCATATGTGAACTCCTAAACAAACAGACCCTGCACCTGAACAGTCTGTTGAGACTCACCCTCTTTACAGGATATGAAACTATTGAATGGGTTACATCAATGTTTGGCACACTCCACAGGTGTTGGTGCACAACAGAACATGGGAACTATTGTCTTATAAGCCTACTAAGCCCGATCTGCAACGCCATGGAGTCCATCATGATGGAACTCATAAACAGAGCTATTGGGAGCCTACAAACACCCAACCCTACCCATTTTGGTTTGGTCAGGGGCAGATCATGGTTCCCAAACCTGCTAGACTGTTTTCAAGGCAGTCACCCAGTACACACATCAATGAAATGAGCTACACACGTCTTAATAGATCTTGAAAAGCCCTTTTCCAACATCCCAGACACATGTCGTATCCACAAAATCAACAAGCTGTGCATAAATATGTATGTCATCTGAATGATTGCCAACTGGGGCACAGATAGATCCCACAAGGTAAGAATTGTGGTCTCCTGTTCAAGCTGGTAACAACTGCTGTCCCCCATTGCTCAGTGCTGGGACCCCTCCTGTCTGGTGTATACTTTTCAGAAATACAGTCAAACACACGAGGGCTATGTTTAGCAAAATTTGTGGATGACTGCAAAAAAGTTGTCATAATCGATGTTTGGGACAACAGAGACATCCTTAAAAAGGGTCTCAGTCAGACAGATGTGGTGTCAAAATTATGTCCTCGAGCTACAGTCATACAAATACCACATAGGTGCCAACACCCAAAATATGGGGGTAATAATAAGGGATCTATGGGCACATGTGGATAGTCATCTCTACTTCCAGAAACACATTCACAAAGTGCATAGAAAATCATGCTATGTATTCCCACAAACTGCCAAGGCCTTTGCATGCAGGTCAAAGGAGGTTCCGTCAACTCATCAGTCATCAGACCCGTCAGAGAGTACCACGACACACTTGCAATGAAATTGACTAAGCACCTTTAGCAGCTGGAAAGACCACTGAAGTACCTCAACAAGAGGATTACTGACCCCAAACAGTTGCCCCATGCAACAAGACTGAATTTACCTCAATCTGTACTCTGTTGCATACTGTCTACTCAGGAGATCTCTGCCCAACAGACAGGTCCATATCCAATGCAGAACTGATGTACATGCGCTATCTGAAGTAAACCCAAGCTCACTGTACCACATGCTCTAGGGATATCATCATCACAACATTAAATAGAACATGTTGGAGAGATACATTACTAACTCACAGACTTCCCTTGCTTTGGAACAGGCTTCCAACTGACATTAAGCCAAGACCCTCACTGACACTTTTCCAGAGGAGCCTTGATGAGTGTATGTAAAACTGAACTGTCACACCATGGATCACTTCATCAGCTCTACTACACAGAGGCCTAGGGAACTAACTCCATGGGTGTTGATAGCTGCACACCCTGGCTTATATATATATATATATATATATATAGGTGTAGGGCGAACACAGTATAATAAGCCAAAGATGGATGGGCAGAGATGTGTGTAAGAGGGTGACCATGACAGGGAGCCATCCAGGACTGCCCCACCTAGCACACATCCCAGTGGCATGAAAGACATGAGGTGCACATCTCTCTGACTGTACATAACAGCCACCAGTATCTGTAAGTATTACAGTGTATGTGGTCCATGTGCCTGCTGTACAACATGACTGTACAATGAAGTATACATCTACTATCTGTAGACATGTACCTGTCACATAGGTTCATAGGTATGTAGTAGACTATCTCCACAAAGGCATACATCAGCCTACGCAAGTTGTGCAGCTTTCACCACATCATTGGGTTGTCCCCCAAGGCCTAGTTCTAATAGTTAGTACCCTAAGCCCCTTTCTAGTGGGGCTGCTGATGTGATGCCTGGCATGAATTGTCTGTTTCCCATTCACTCATCAAGGTTCCAATTGAAGAGTGTCAGCAAGGGGTTCTGTCTGTTGCACATTGGGACTCTGTTCCACAGTAAGGCAAGTGTCTGGGATGGTACTCTATCCCACCAGCATGTTGTATTCATTGTTGTGATGAGGTTCATATCCCTGGAATGTGTAGAGCGACTCAGTGTTGTTATCTGTAGATGGAGCATGTTCAACAGTTATGTGCTGGACATGGCTCTGTATGTTAGGCAGAGTGTGCCTCTGAGTAGGTGGTATGCAACGAAGAACAGATTTAGTTTTACCAGTTGTGTTGCATAACATAACTGTTTGAGGCCAGTAATCCTCTTGGTGAGGTACCTATGTGATCTCTACAGCTGCTGGATATGCTAAGTCGAGTACATACAAAATGGTGCACTGTACTCAATGATGGGTCTGATGATGTAAGAGTTGAGTGCCAACACTACATCTTTGGATCCTGATGCAAACCCTTTGTTGATTAGGTGGGCCACATGGGATCTCCCAATCACTTTGGCAACATGGTTGTCAAAGGAAAGATGACTATCTACTTGTGTCCCCAGATCCCTTATCACCTTGTCATTTTAAGGGGGTAACACATATGTGGTAGTTTGTGGGTATTTTGTTTTCAACAAAGAGGATCACTATGCATTCCTCCACTGTAAGCTTGAGGCCATGATTCTGACACCACACATCTGTCTCATAGAGTCCCTTCTGGATAATATGTCTGTCGTCCAGGGAATCTATTATGGCAAACACTTTACAGTTCTCAGCAAACTTAGTCAACCACAACCCTCCTGTGTTGGCATGTACATTTGAGAAGTCTATACCAAACAGGAGGGACCCCAGGATGGAACCCTGGGGGACACCAGTCATTACCGGTGTAGAGTCTGACATGTAGCCAGCAACTCTTAATGTGTGGGGTATATCTGTGAGCCAGTTTGCAATCCATCTTGTGATGTATGGATTCATGGCCAGGTTGGTGAGTTCATCTATGATACCTGACTGGGGAATGGTGTCAAAGACCTTAGCAAGGTATAGGTAGGCTGTGTTGAGCTCATTACAATCATCTGTAGCCTGGGTAACTGTCAAAGAAATCCTCGCAGTTCAGGAGGAGTGGTCTGCATTTGACGAAGCCAAACTGGGTTTGCTCAACTGTGTGAAGGTTCCCAATTTCTGTATTGTTGCCTTCGATTATGATTGGCTCCATTGCCTTGCAGAACACACTCATCAGGCTCATAGAGCATGAATGCCAATGGGTTTTTGTGGCCCCACCCCTGTGGAGTGTGAAGAATGTTGCTGTGCAACATTCTATGGGTACCTATCCTGTAGAGAGCATACAGAGAGAGGTGTAGGTATCCTTGATGAATATGGATACATCCTCACCCTATGTGCTATGATTCAGGTTCTGATGCTGGAAGGTATGGAATGAGTAGTATCCTGGTAGTGCTGGTGTGCTGTCTGGAACCTTGAACTAGGTTTCTGTTACCGCACAGATATCAATATCCTCCATAATGAAAAGTGCCTCGAGTGTGTGCATCTGGAGGCTGAGACTTCTGGCAATGAGTAGCATTTAATTCACTTTGTGGTTATTTGTGTTGGTTACGGGGTTTGGTTTGTCTTGCGTGACCGGTGTTCCACACCTGAAGTCAGCACCTCATTGGTCCCATCTGACCATAAGCTAATTACCCTACATATCCACATTCTGGACCCACAGCCCCATTAAGGAAACCATGTTAAAAAATGTCTCCAAAGCCAACTTCATGCTTCTTAAGACAGAAGTGCTAAACTGCAGGACAACCATGCAGATGGACAGTACAGTTACGGCTACTGAATCCTTCCCAATTGCACTTTATAAGCACTTACATGACTGCATGTATTGTGCTATCCCAAACAGAACCAAGATGCTATCCTTCAAGAAAAGGAAGCCAATCTGGTGTTCCCCTGCCATAAACAAACTGCACAACAGAAGGAAGAAAATGTTGCAAAAGAGGTTAAAATCCCATGAGTGGAGGAGCTCCATGGTCAGCATCAGTAAGAAGCTGTGATCCCTGATAAAATCCTCCAAAGCTAATTATGAAAACAAAATCGACACTGATTCTAAAGACAACCACAAAGCATTCTATAGCTATGTCAAGAATCTCAATGGCAACACTCAGATCTGCTCTGAGTTACAGCACAATGGCACTAAATATACAGACCCAACTGATATTGCCAACATCTTGGCAGATAGGATCAGTGCTAACTTTACCCCCCTCTCACCCATAAAAGAGCACATCTCTATAATGGAAGACTGCAGTGTTGCTGTCATCACGGCTGCACAGGTAAAAAACACTCTCCAAAGCCAGGAACACAGCATCCATGGGACCAGATAACTTCCCAGGCTGTGTTCTACACAAATTACAGAACTAACCAGGCACCACACTGATGTACCATGTTCAGTCATAGCCTCACCTCAGGCTTTGTGCCTGCTGAATGGTGCACAGCGATGGTTATCCCACTACACAAGGGTGGATACACCATGGACCCCAGGAACTAGCGCCGCATTAGCCTGATGAGCCTGCCCTGCAAGGCCATGGAATGTATCATCATATAACTTATAAAAAAAGACATTGGTTATCTCCAAACTCTGGACCACAACCATGTTGGGTTTGTAAAATGCAGATCATGTCTCCTAAACCTGATAGATGTCATTGAAGCAGTGACCAGAACTGTAGACAAGGGTAAGGTGGTTCACACAGCCTATGTAGATCTTGCCACAGCTTTCAACGCCATCCCCTACTCTGGAATTATAGATAAACCCACTAAACTAGGTATAAATTGCTATGTCACAAGATGGGTTGCCAACTGGCTCACTGACGGAACACACACTGTGAAAGTAGCAGACTCCAAGTACGACTTTGGACCAGTGACAAGTGCAGTAAAACAGGGTTCAGTCCTGGGTCCTGTCCTGTTTGGTATCTACTTACCTGAAGTAAACCTTAACATGGAAGGTATGTGGCTAACGAAGTTTCCAGATGACTGCAAACTAGGAGCCATAATTGAAACTACTAAAGATGTGGGCATCCTAAAAAAGGGCCTCACTGAGACAGATGCCTGGTGTCAAAGCCATGGCCTCAAGCTCAATGCAAAAAAGTGCATTGTCATCCCCTTTGGTAAAAACTCTGTAGCCATGAACTACAACATAGGTGGTAGTATACTTAACACTGAAAGTGTGATAAGAAACCTTGGGTCACAGGTGGACAGTGGACACACCTGTGATAATCACATCCCCACAGTAGTCAGGAATTCCTTCTACATGGCACACCTCATCACAAAAGGTGTCTCATGCAGAATAGAAGAGGACATTGTTCCCCTCTACTCATCACTCACTAGATCCATAATAGAGTACAACACCCCTTTTGCTATGTACCTCACAAGACATCTACAACAACTGGAAAGCCTGCAGAAATACCTCACAAAGAGCATTAGCAGCCTGAAATACATGCCATACACAGACCGTCTCAAAATGCTCCAGCTGTACTCTCTTGCATATCGCCTACTCAGAGGTGATCTCTGCCTAACATACAAAGCTATGTCAAACACAGAGCTGTTGGACATGCTCCACGTAAAACACTCACAATCCCTCTGATCTTTGGCCCCAAAACCCAGAGTGAAATACAAAAGGAAGGGGTGTATCCATTTACCTTATGGATACCCACACCTTCAGGTTAGTGGCACAGCATGAGGCCTTGGAGGCCATGCAAGTGCAACTAACATTGGGCAAAGCTGCTTATCAGATTGTAGCCTGCTACAGATCTCCTAACTTGTCTCAGGAACCTCACGCAGTATTTCTGAGAACAGTGGAAAATATAATGGTCCTACCAAACATCATTATATGAGGAGATTACAACTACCCAAACATTAACTGGGAGAATTACTCGTGTACAACGTCCTTTGTCCAATGCTTCCTAGAGTTTATAAACTCAAATACCCTGGAGCAGCTGGACACCATGCCCACTAGAGGTGACAACATACTGGACCTGATCATCACCAGCATGGGGTACCAGTGTTCCACAACAGAGATAAACCCCTCGCTGGTAATATCAGATCATAAAGTAATCACACTGGACATCCACATCCCCCCCCCCCCCAGTCAAGGAAACCACTGTGAAGAAATTTTCAAAAGCAAACTGCACACTTCTCAAGACCAAAGTGGAAAGTTCCAAAGCCCCCTTGCTATAGGATAATGCTATACAATCTGCAGAATCATTTACAAGTGCATTCTATGAGCATCTACCGGGATGCATGGATTGAGACAGCCCAAATAAAACCAAGACGCACTCCTCCAAAAATAAGAAACCAATCTGGTGGTCATTGCCCATAAATAAGCTATACAACAGAAGGAGGAAACGAACACATGATAGAGCAAACTTCACAAAAGGAAAGGCATCACTGATCATTATTAGGAAGACACAATGATCGCTCATAAAATAATCCAAGGCCAGTTTCTAAAGACAAATTGCCAAGGAATGTAAGAATAACAACCACAAAGCCTTCATTAGCTATACCAAATATTTAGGTAGCAACTCTCAAATATGCTGTCAGCTACTGCAAAATGGCAAAAAATACACTGAACCAACTGACATTGCCCACATCCTGGCGGACAAGTTCAGTGCAAACTCCCCACCCCATCACCCCACAAAAGGGCCTGTGTCCATCCCAGAAGAATGCAGCACCCCTGACTTCATGGACATGCAGGTAAAAACAGCCCTCTCCAAAGCTAAGAACACAGCATCAATGGGACTTGATGGTGTCCCAGGCTGCGTCTTACACCAGCCCCAAAAGGAACTACACCCTCACCTACATTCACTGTCCAGACTCAACCTTACCACAGGCTATGTACCCAAAGAATGGTATACAGCAACAGTCATCCAGCTCCACAAAGGTGGTGCCACAACAGAACCTGGAAACTATTGCCCTATAGGCCTACTCAGACTGGTCTGCAAAGCTATGGAGCAAATTATCATGGAACCCATAAACAGAGAAATTGGGAACCTTCAGACACTGGACTCTACCCAACTTGGCTTTATTAAAGGCAGATCCTGCCTCCTAAACCTAGTTGACTTATTTGAAACAGTTACCAAGGGCACAGATGGAGCTGTATGTAGTCCACACAGCCCACCTGGACCTCACTAAGGCCTTTGACACCATTCCCCACTCTGGCATCATGGACAAGCTTACCAGCTTGAACATTAACACCTATGTCACAGGATGGGTGGCCAACTGGCTCACAGATCAAACACACATGTTCAGAGTTGCAGGTGCCATGTCCGACTCTAAACCAGTCACAAATGGCATCCCACAGGTCTTGGTCCTGGGACCCCACCTGTTCAGTAGATACTGCTCAGAGGTACAGGCAAGCATGGGAGTATGGCTGAACAAGTTTGCAGATGACTGCTAACTGTGGTCCATAATCGACTCTATGGCTGACACAGACATCCTCCAGAAGGGTCTTACAGAGACAGATACCTGGTGTCAAAACAATGCCCTCAAGCAGAATGCCAAAAAATGCATAGTCATCCCCTTTGGATAAAACAAAGTGCACACAAATTACAACATAGGTGGTAATCCAGTATGTACGGAGAATGTAATTATGGACCTGGGGACCCAGGTAGATAGTAAACTCTCTTTTGATGATCACATTGCCAAAGTGTTTAGAAATTCCTTCTATGTAGCCCACCTAATGTCACCTAATGTAATCCACTTTGTCTAGTCTGATGATGTCACCATCCTACAAATATACCTGTGGAAAAAAGAACTCCCAATAATGTGTATAGCACGTCGTGTTAATGCATACTTCTCTAGTATCATAAAGTAATTAAGTAGGGGTTTGAATTCTGCACTTGTTAACTGTATGAGAATGTGTGTCTCCTTGGAGAGGAGCAACCTTTTTGAAGATTACTGAAACACCTTAAAAGTGGTATACTCATCTTTGTCAAGTCTGATGATGTCACCATCTTACAACTATACCTGTGGAATGGCAAGCTCCCAGTAATGTGTATAGCATGTCGTGTTAATGCATACTTCTCTAGTATCATAAAGTAATTAGATAGGGGTTGGAATCCTGCACTTGCTAACTGTGTGAGAGTGTGTGTGTGTGTGTGTGTGTGTGTCTCCTTGGAAAAAAACAACATTTTTGAAGACTACTGAAACACCTTAAAAGTGGTATACTCATCTTTGTCAAGTCTGATGATGTCACCATCCTAGAAATATACCTGTGGAATGAAGAACTCCCAGTAATGTGTATAGCATGTTGTGTTATTGTTTACTCCTCTAGTATCATAAAGTAGTTAAGTAGGGGTTTGAATCCTGCACTTAACTGTATGAGAGTCTGTGTGTGTGTGTGTGTGTGTGTCTCCTTGGAGAAGAGCAACCTCTTTGAAGACTACTGAAACAACTTAAAAGTGGTATACGCATCTTTTTCAAGTCTGATGATGTCACCATCCTACAAATATACCCGTGGAAAGGAGAACTCCCCGTAATGTGTATAGCTCATTGTTTTAATGCGTACTACTCTAGTATCATAAAGTAGTTAGGTAGGGGTTTGAGTCCTGCACTTGGTAACTGTGTGTTTGTGCTCCACGTGTGTGACACTGTTGGTCAATGTGATGTGGGTTTTGCTTTTACTACTGTATGACATATCACAATGACAGCAGTATGTGCATTACACATGTCAGGTAGCTGTGTGGCAAAGACATATACATACATGTGACCTCAATTATTTCATAGGTGGGAACCCTACTTTACCGATGAACACATCTGTTGTCTTTGCCAAAGTGTGCTACCACTTTCCAGACCTTAGGTCACATCTGTATACTTGTGACAAGGCTTGCCACTGCAGTGATCCCTGGCCTATGTCATCTGTTTCACATACACTCATTACGGTTTCTATTGAATAGTGTGAGTGAGGGTTTATGCCTGAGGTATATTTGAAACATGTTCAAAAGCAGCAAAGTCTGTCAAAGATGGCTATTTATTATAGGTGTGCAGCAACCTTTGTGGATATGTATGCAGACCCCTTATAGCTTATGTGATCCACAGAGGGATTTCCAAAACCCTTTGGAAATGTGATTATCAAAGGAGAGATGATGTAACACATGGCTCTATGTATACAGCGGTACCTGTTCAACATTTTGAGGGGTACTACCTATGTGGTACTCTGGGGATACTATGTTTTGTATAAGTGGATGAGTATGCTTTATTTGGCTTATAGCTTTACAGCATGGGTTTGACACCAGGTATCTGTCTGTATGATACCCTTTTGGAGGATGTGTGTGTCATCTGGAGAATGCATTATAGCCCACAGTATGCATTGCCAGACGTGGCCAGACATATCCCTACTGTGTTTGCTTGTACCTAAGAACGCTATATGCCAAACAGGAGTGGTCCCAGGACTGAGTGCAGGTGAATACCACTGGTTACTGGCATAGAATAGTACTTGAAGGCTGCAAATGTTACCTTGTGTCCTACATCTGTGTGTCCGTTGTCAAGACATCATCTAACAATAGTTTATGGTCAGGCTGTTGAGGTTATGTATACTACCAGAATGCAAACCAATGACAGATAGTAACAGTATCATCCACAGCACAATGTCAAACCGTGTCATACACACACGTGCACTCAAGTTCCAAAATGTGTGTAGTACAATGCATACTGGCCACCAATAGAAACTATGAAGTGTTAACACTGTCTAATACAGGGCATGTCACCCTGCCCATGTGTCCAATATGCACGTACATGCAGACAGTGCACTTCAACCATGTTCACAAATGTACACCTATAAATCTGTGCTGCACACATCCCACACTTACTGTCCACTCTCTAACACATGCTGACAAAACTACACACATCAGCCAAGTGGCACATGGGCAGACAATACACAATTGGAATAAACACTTGTGCAAACAATACTACATTGATAATTATAACTTTAATGTATCATGCCTGCTCAGCTACACCTTCAAGGATATCATTACACTTTACTGCTGACAACATACTAACATTGCTATTCTGTTATAAAGACACCCTGTGCATCAGCACCATGTTAGCCTGTTCCTGCATCAATGTTACAGATGACAGGAGGTGGCACAGGTTTCATCATATGCACAGGGTACGTTGTTGGTTTGCCAGAGGCCTACATTGAGCCATACAATCGACATGTGTGTGTGAGTGTGTGTGTGAGGGCCAAGAGTACTGTTATGGGCCAATGTGGATGTAATGTGTGCGGGTATGTGTTTGCCCTAGGTGTCTGGTTTATGAGTGTGTGTCTGCATGCACACAGTTCCACCGTGTGGCTGCCATATACGGGGATTTGTGGAACAGCTACAGACTGTACCTGGCAGGCTTTACAGATCACCATCTCTGGCCATGGATATGGGACCTGTGCCTGGCAGGGGTGCTACAGACAGTAGCAGGTACTAATCCAGACTGGGTACTATTCTCAGAGGTTGACATATGTACACTGGATCCAGGTCCCTGCTGGGACTGGCCAGAGCCACGTGCACATCATCTTCTAGAACAGTCTATGGACAGCCCACCCCCAACATTGCTGGGGCTGGTACTGGCACTACGGGAGCGGCTATGACTTGATGTATGTTCACGGCGACTGCCAGCTAATGATGTTGCTGGCATACGTCCACGTCAATGTCTCAGCTGTCCCACACTGTCCTAACACATGGACATGACATCGTGGAGGACATCTAATGTCTCACCCCAATGTCTATCAATGACCTCAGTATAATTATGGATGGCACCTGCTAGGTCACGGATACTGTCATTTAAAGAGGTGTTATGAGCCCTCTGTGCCCTTAGTCCCTGTCTGGTGTACCACTCCATACGTGCCTGTGCCTCCATGACAGCCTAGAACATGCGTGTGGTTGTAAGAGTTGTGACACTTCTGCCAGGGGCATGATGACCAGCAGTGCTCTGAAGAGAACCTCTGGACATCTGCCTATGTGGTACCGTTCCAGATATCTGGCTATGGCTGCTGTGTTATGATGCATGTGCCATAGATACCACACTATCCTGGCCATTGCCGACTGTACACTGTCCCTCTGCTAAGGGCATTGGGGATGATGGATGTACAGGCAGTATGACTGTGTGCATGGATGGGGTGGAGACTTTTGTACTGTCAATTGGTGGCCCAACAACAGACACTGACAAACATGCCTGTGCCTCAACACACCTATCCTCATTATCACTATTTGTGTCAGTGACATCAGGTTCCCTGCTGCACTGAACCAGCCCAACCTCAGCACCTGTGAAAGTAAAACAGGAAACAAACTTTAAGACCTGTACATGATGTCAGAACACATGAACACATGAATACATAAACACATGAACACATGCACACATGAACACATGCACACATGCACACATGCACACAAATACACTCCTCACTAAAGCAGACACACACACGCACACACACAAACATGCACACACACACACACACACACACACACACACACACACACACATACCACCAGCAGTCTCAGAACATACTCAATAGCAGTTGATAGGGTACAGTATCACAAGCCAAACAGTCATATCACACATGTCAGCATGCAGGACATGTGTTGCTCAACAGCATGCAGTGCAAATGTAGGCAGTCCTTGTTACTAACAGTATACATGGCTTTGATGCATGTGTTTTGTTGTTCAGTGACTGGCCTTCCCCTGGAACGCAATGTATACATGGACACAACATTGCTGTGCAAGTATTAAAAACTCATTAATGTACTGTGCACCATCACTCACAGGTATACATACTATGGCTGGATGTGTATCTGTGTGTCACATAGATATACAATTTTGATTAGAGCATCTGTGTCTTTAGCAAATAATTGTGGACACAGTTTTAGCTCATGCATGTATAACTGATGGAATACCATTGGCCCACATAGCCAATGTACAGTAGTTATGGTGAGTGTAGATCATATTGTGGACATGCCAGTGTCTTCCATGACATGGCATGCTAAAGCACAACTGCATATTTAAACATCACACATACCCAATGTGTGTTATATGACCTAGCCACTCAATAGCATTACAAGACATATATGTGTCAGCTGTGCAAATGGTGATTGGTATGCATATTGTTTATAGGTGCATATGTTTGCACACACACAGCATTGAGGTGTATAGCAATGAAAGCTATGTGTAGTACTGTGGTTACAATAACTGGATGGGGTGTAGTACCATAAGCCTCAACATGAAGCATCATGTGGTCACTCAAGGCTACAAATGTGTCCCAAACCAGCACCTATCATGCTGTACCAGAACTGCACTACCATGGCTACATTCATAAATTCACAGCCAGTTGTTACATGGGTTTGTAATGAGGCCAATAAGGAGCATTGCCTAACATGAATGTGTTGTGTGTTGCAGAGTGTTTCACTGCCACATGATATGCCTCTACCCCTCAGGTATATTATGTGTGCTGTGTGGATGACATTTGGGATACTGGAGTGTGACTTTACAGAGGGTTCGTGAATACTTCATGTGTAGCATGTTAACATGTTCTGTGTATGACATAGTTGTGTATGTTGTCTGCATGCATATCAACTCTGCCTATCCAATGGTCACTACAATGTAGCCACATTTGTTTGAGATGGTCTGTGTATTGCATGTGTTTGAGGCAGCTAATCACATTACTGAGATGTGTGTAGTCTCACAGCCAACATGCACAGCATGCACTATGCGTAAGTGTGTTACATGTGTACATGGCCTACACCTTAACTATGACATGCACTTTTTATTTGCAATAATAAATGTAGAACACACTCACCAGCATGTGTCCACTGCCTTGCTGTCACACCAGAGGGACCTACATGGATATGAGACAGTTTGTCAGTGGCGACAACTGTGGCATTGCTACTGTGGGTTTGTAATCTTACAGTAGTACAACAGTTTACATTCACAGGCCTACAGATTATGTTCCAAATGATCAGTATTGCACAACAACAAGCTCCATATCTTCTAACTACACAGTACACATCTCACCTATGCATGATCTACCAATAGAGGTAACAGTAGTCTACAGATATGCCATGTTACCTGCATGCTCCATGTGTTCTTGCTGGGTGGCTCCAACCTCCATCAAGGTAAATGTCTGCTGTTGTTGTTGTTGGGCAGGTGCCACCAGGCTCAGGAGCAGCTCCTCCACTCTGGTGAGGGGGAGATGGATGTTAACCCCACCACCTGATGCAAGCTGTTGTCTACAGACATCAGAAGCATGCTGCCAGACATGTCTAAGTAAATCACTGCAGTGATGGCATACCTGCTCATATGTCCGGTTATGCATGCTTATGTCATTTACCCTCTGGACAACATCTTGCCACAGTGCAGTACACTCATGCTGGTCTTGGCTGGTTCTCGAGAATAGTAGGTTGTAGTGCTGACTCAGACAGCTGGTAATAATGTCATCCTCAGCACTACTGTAGCTAGGATTACGATGGTGGGCCATGATCCCTGGAAGACAAAGAAAAAATATGTCTGAGCAAGTCATATGGCACACTTAACATTATCCAGTACAGATATCACTGAACTGCCATATATAGCAACCTGTTAGCTGACTGAGATTAAGCACTTTCAGTACCACTTATCAGTGCTCACCCCACAACTGCTTGAAAGTGCCTGGCATGCTCTATATAATAAACCATGTTCTGCACAGCAACAAAATAAAATCACTATATAAGACTATACAACAGTACATGGCACACTGTATGCGACACAATGCACCACCTAGCCACAGAAGGTATAGATCTAACAAATGCATAAAGAAATAAAGAAATATGTCATCCATCGCAATGTTTGTAAAGTCCAGTTACAGTATTACCATTGTACTACACAACTTGTTGATGGCAAACCCGTGGCCAAAATATGTGCACAATTGTGAATATAGGTGGAATACTGCTATAGTAAACTATAAATGTTGCTAGATATGCAGTTATATCTTGTAACACACATATGACAGAGGACATGTTACAGGCATACCCACACACACATCAGACATAATTACAAGACACAAAGGTATGGCAACCCAGATAAGCTTTATGTGTGTACCATACAGTACTGTGTGTCAGTTCTTACAAAACCTTAAGCCTGAGGAATGTAATCTGTGAGGACTACAGGGACCACACAAAACAGTGGTTCCAAGCAATGTGGACATATACCATACTTTGCTGTTTAGGCCTACAGCTTCAAGTAGTACTACAGTTCATACAGGATTTGGATTCAACATCAGTATCAATCAATAAGCATACATGTAGTGCTTTAGCCTCCAATGACACACCCCAGTTAATACCAAGGACTACATCAGACTGTATGCCTTAGTGCTTTATCTGCCTAGCAACAGCATACACAGCTTTTGCTGGGATCAAAGCAAGGACACATAATACCATGACAGAAACAGTTTCCCACTAAGCTACCCCACAAATACACATCTTTGACACATTCACCAACACATTGACCATCACACTCAGTCAACTTTACATAGAATCTATTGCTACAAGTAGATGTGGGTGTGTATGACTATATATGACTCTCTCTCTCTATATATATATATATATATATATATATATATATATATATATATATATATATATATATATACATATACACATCCATTGGTGTACATATACATATACATATAGGCACATATACAGTCCACATTTCATGGTGGGAATATCAATTATACAATGCATGTGAGGTATACAGTAATGTAATAATATCGCACAGTCTTGTGAGAAATACATTGAAAGTGTTCTCAGCCCAGGTAGCTTTAGGAGGCTTCACTGCCTGCAACATTGCAAACTGAACAAAACACACACAATGTTTAACCACCACATGTCATATACCAGCACTGTATGCTGTCTTGTTTGTCACACACTACAACCTACATACGAATATGCACATAACAACCTTCACCAACATATACACGTCCACCCTTCACAAAGAATTACAATATTTCCTTTGCTCTATGCACATATACAGATGTCAATATATATGACACATATATATCTCTCCGTATGTGTGTGCCATACACACACAAGGTCCACACTGTTGTAAGTCCCTGGAAATCACAGCTGAACTGTTGGGCCTTGCTGCAACATGAACAGGTGTCACATGTGAACACACAGTAACATTAGAGGGGGTATATATAGCTACAAGTGCTAGATTAGCATACTAGCCTGGTAGAGCAGCTGCCAATGCTAAGCTAAACTTTAATATGACTATCATGCATGTGTTACTCTGTCACAACCATGTTTATATAAATGTTTGTGCTAATCCTCCAAACAGCCATTCTCCACACTACTGTACAGAGCACAGATAACATGGATCAGATGTTTGACATTTAATGCTGAGCTACATATTTCACAGTTATGTCCCACTGCACACAGCTACACACTGAATTGCCCATGGCAGTAGTTAAGCAGGACATCTGTGCATAGATATGTACTGCTGCCACATATGAATGGTTCACATTATGTAGAATACTCTTCAAAAACATCTACTACATGTCAGTAAATACATATCTGTTACATACCTTTCCTTTGTATGAGCTGGTATTATTTATTTTCCATTTTCCTTTTGCTTTTCTCTCTCTCTCTCTCTCTCTCTCTCTCTCTCAGTCTCTGCAATAGAGTGATTGAGTTTGTGGGCAGCAATTACAGCCTGCTTTTATAGGTATTTGCACATGTGCATGTGATGGCCTCTGCACCAATTGGTGGCCACCATTTGCTAATTGCATGCAGCCTGCTGTGTGGTAATTGCAGTAATCACTGTCATAGTAACCCAATGCTATAAATTGCTAACTCAGGTAGGTGTAGCCTTTTCAGCTTTCCAAAATGGGGATCATGCTTGTTTGCTGTGGATATCGCTGTTTAAGTCAGAAGGTTGGTATAGTTATTATATCTGAAGCCAGGGGTGTAGCCAGTGATTTGAATGCTGTACTCAGACCTGAATGTTGCTGCTTCCAGTACACACTTTTCAGTGTAGTATTATACTCACCCCTCCAAATGCTAACACAAGATACATGGGAGTATGTACTTTCTTTCTAATTATACAATTAACTGCCATACAAAAGTAGTTATTGAGATGTATTCTTTTGACAAATGAACTGTTTGTGAACTGCTATACTGTGAATATTAATTTACTCACTTCTGAACAGTTTGTGCTTTTTTAGTGTTGACATTAGCACAGGCTGCTCAAGAAAACTGGACAAATTTCAATACTGAGTATGTCTACCTACATCCTTGGTAGACCCTGAACACACAAGTATATTGTACATTTGGGTAAGGGTGCAGAAGTACACATAGCATTATGTATTATTGTGTGAATTTTATCTTGCTGGACTTAAAGGATTGCTGTGTACCTGTTTGTTTATCAAGGCAAGTAGTTTGTCTGCGTAGCTCCCAACTGTGGACCTATCCAGATGGTAGCCAGAGGTTGCCTGTTATTCTTTGTATGTGCACCACACTGGTCTTTTCAGCACTGGAACAATGGCATTGTCACAGTTGGTTGCTACCAGTACATGGCTACATCCTTTGGTATTTCAGTGTTGTACTCCTACATAAGGGTATGCTTCTGGAACTCCTTCCAAAGCTATTTGCACAGTGTGTAACAGCAGAAAAGCTGATATGCCTGTGTGTTTCTGCCTCTGCCAGACTTCTCAAACACTCAGGTACATATTTGAACAGACTCAGGGAAAAGTAGGTAAAAGTGAGGTACACCTTTAAAATATTAGAGACATTAAGTTGAGACTTTGAGAGAACCAGAGCATATGGATTAATACACCTTTTCTGAAGTACAAGCAGTGTCTAACTCTTACTTACTGTCATTATTCATTAAGTGTAACACCCCACCTTTCTGCCTAACGTCAGTACTTTTCAGAGGGATTCAGAGGGACACAGCTAAAATTTGTTTCAAAATCAGGGACATCCCTGAAAATTAGTCATAGTTGGGAAGTATGGCCTCTGCCCTAATCAGATATGCCAGTGTGTGTCCTGCTATGATACTGTGTGGGGGTTGTAAAGTGCTGCTGTAACATTATTTCCTGCTAGAATGGCTGGTTCTCTTTTCACAGTCATGTAATGCAATTCCACAACAACTGCTGGTAAAGATCCACAGAACAAGATTTGTGTTATGGCATTCCTATTTTTCCTTTACATTCACTCATTCTGATGCATGATATATTTATTTCAGCACCAACTTGTTGTATGTCTACCGTGGCTTAGTGGAACTTCATGCAGTCTAGTGTGTACAAGGTCCGGGGTTCGAGACTGACAGAGGTGTTTTATTTTGCTGCTGAGCAGAACAAGGGCCCTGACATACAGAGTGACTAAGGCACTTTTAAGCAGTTGTAAGTGGGTTTGCACGGGCTTGCGCGATGCTTAGCAATGCTTAGCTAAGCGCAAACAAGCGCACACTTGTGCAAACCCACTAACTACTGCTTAATAGTGCTTATTCCCGCTAACCCCTACGCTCATTTTTTTTGAAAGAAAAGAAAATGGGGAGATAGGAAAGTGGTGAAAAAGGGGCACAAAGAGGGAAAGACAGTAGGGAAAACAGCTTGGGATGTGCAGGATGGGTGTAGGGAAGGTCCATAGCTGCCCATTTCTTTAACAGCAACAGCTGTGCATATGCAATAAATTTGGAGGGAAATATGAAACCTTCAACCCCTGTGAGAGGGTTGAGGACAACAAAGTATGTTGTACTGCCAATTAAATATCAGTTTATGTGTCCAGCGTACATGTGTGCAAAATGGGCAGCTATGTATGGGGAGTAATTTATTTTTGGGAGCAGATTGCCCTTTTTTTTTCAGGTGAAAGTGGAATGTGGGGTAGGGGAAGTAGGTATATTTGGGGAGGTAGGTTGGGAAGGTAAACAGACAAGACAAACAAGACGCATACAGGGGCAGAGTATGACACATGTGGTGGGAGATCACCATTGATGGGGAAGGATGTTTGGAAATTGCAAGCCCATGAGCCCACAAATGGCAACAGTGGAACTGAGATCCCCACCCATGAGCAGTCACCACTGCACCTTCACAGCCCAGTTGGTGGCTGTGCTGTGGGCTGCATAGGAGGGGCAGGCTCACCCATGAGTTGCACCACTCGTGCCTCAAGCTGGCATAGAGGATCAGTGACAGAACGCTCGATCTCCCTACGCACCACAGCCCATACCATTCGGAGGGTGATAGGTGGCCCTCCTCCACCCACGCTTGCATGGGGTGTACGAGCTCCATCCCCTTCAACGCTTCCACCCAAAGGTGGCACAGGGCCAATGGAGGAGGAGGTCCCAGGCTGGGCACCGGACCTGCAGGTGCCATTGCCAGCTGAAGTGGGACAGGTGGGTCCTCTGGGACCGGCCTTCCCATACATTCTATGTTTAGGAGGATTTAATGAAAATATGGGTTAGTAACAGTCAAGAGCATTCCCAATTAGTTATAACAGCATGCAGAAGTATTCCCATTAACCTAACACACCAGAGTTCCAACAGTTGAACAGCAAGCATGACACATGCATTTATAGAACAACAGTGGACATTACAACAGCATGCAGGTTTAATTGATGGCAACAGGCCACCAATATTGTGGTATTTGAACAGGGCACATGCATCGAAATAAATGCAGATATTTATAAACCAATAGGACATATGTCCCAACAAATGTTTTGAGATTAGACATACCCGTTGAAGTGTGGAATTGCATTTTTTATGCACATACAGTGGTGGAAAATGATAGCTCCATTAACAACTTATATATCCTTCTAACTTACACTACATTCCTATTAACTGCAGTTATATGTCCCCTACATGTATTATTACACTACCCAATTGCCCTTAAATTGTGAAATGGGTTTTTCTAGATTTTTATATACATGGGCTGTATCTGACATACAAACTGTCCGGGATGCAGATGTTACTGCTACATATTTTGTAAGTTGCTCAGACACACTACTGCTGAGATGTTACACTGACAGCTCTACTTTCCTATACTTATCTAGATATGTTTAGGTGAAATTATCAGTTATATGTTAACAGCTGCCTACATTTCTGCCAGCACAATGACATTTCTGCGGAACACAATACCAAGCTACTCATGTACGAGATTAACCTGTACATGCTGGGCATGAACCAACAGTTGAGGACTGTAAATATGCTTAAAAGCTACTGGCACTCCCTTCATCCACTTTATATGGGCCTACCCAACTGTGTGTTAACAGCGCTTAATACAACAGTACTATTTCTATAATGCAAGAGTACAACAACATATCAAAGAAAATGACACAGACACACTCCAGGAATTATACCTTTATTAAAGACTTAAAACACTTTTCTAGAGGCTCTCTCATTTATTTTATATAACACTACATGCAGAATAATTATTAGAGAATTATTATACCTTTATTTATTGTGTTAAAACACTTTTTTCAGGTTCTCTCATTTATTTTACATAACAGTACAAGCAAAATAATTACTAACCTGCCTGGTGGCACAGCCTTAGCAGCCTATCTGCATAGGCTTGTTGATTCACAGCATGGACACCTGCAGCTGTGAAGTAAATGAAGTGATATTGAGACATACCTATCCATAGTATACACTAGCATAGCAATTGTTACATACTTAATTCCATGGCTACTTACTCAGTAGTGGGGCATTTTCCATCCCACGGGCCTCCTGGATCCACTGGTGCAGTTGATCCACCTTGCATCTCTTCAGGTCTGCGTGGTGGTGCCTGACCTGCTCACCAGTCCAAGGGACACCTGTAGCACTGGTGAGTTCATGAGCTAGACAGTCCCAGGCTTTTGCTTTGTATTGGGTGCCCTGGTACTGGTCCTGCAGGAGTCTATCCTCATGATTATGGACAAGGAGCCAAACCATTACATTTGACTCCTCAATGCCCCAACGTTGCACTCAAAAATGAGTGCCCTCTCCAGCACCGCCCATTGCTGCCTGCAGATGGGAGCTACAACCCGTTATGGCAAGTATTCCCACCTATGGAGCTTAAATATGCATCATTTCTAACACTTATTTGTGATTGGCCAGTTTTGAAAAAACTCAGCTGAAGGCACACCTGCTTAGCAATGGGTAAATTTCCATTGATATGTATGTGTGTGTTGAAAGTGCATGCTTATGAAAAGCAGTCATGGCTTAGTGGTTCAGTACTGTGATTCTGGGTTTGAGGCCTGTCATTGCTTTTTATTTTACTACTGGCCGGAACGGCTAGGAGGTGTGGCTGTGTTTTACTGAATATTGCTCAACTTTGCCCGATGTTGCTCTATGTTGCTCAGCGTTGCTCTACATTGCTCATCATTGCCCAAAGTTGCACTGGTTAGTGCAGAGTGCAACTCTGAGCAAACAGCTTACGCTACTTGGCGAGATGCACAGCTACGCGCAAAACCATTGCGCTAGTTATCGCAGTGCTCAGCTATGAGCAATTACATTTAAATATGCTTAATACTGGTAAAATTTGCTTAGCAGTGCTTCACATTACTTAAGATACATTACTTATGCATCCATCAGTATGCATAACCATTTCACCTTCATATATATATATATATATATATATATATATATATATATATATATATATATATATATAAAATTTGTTCACTACTACATAGGCCATTTCAATGCTTTTTATTAAAATTTAAATGATAAATGTCAGGAATTATTTTTATATACAGATTTCCAACAGAAAATAGAAGGGGAGTGGCAGGACTCGAACTGGGAATGCCTCCTCTTTGTGCGAAAGCTCTACCACTACGCTATTGCTATTTTCCTTAATTTGCGTATAAGTTTCTTATTATCCTCTTCGATGTCTAAACTGTTAACTGTAGCTAAGCAATGGGCAAACCTGCACAAATATGGGCAGCTATATCGGGAATAATAAAAAAAAAAAAAGTTTTACATTTTATAATTGTACAGGAGTTTATAATGTGGGGGAGTGTAGTATTGGGTATGTACACATTTGAGCAGACTCGCTCATGTAAGTTGACATTTCCCGATTGAGAGACTTGCATGGGCGTGGATTTTTGGACTGCTCGGCAGTCCGACACACCCCCTGCACTCGTGCATGCTCCGTGTTAGCCTTAGAGTTGAGGCAGCGAGCCCTCATTAATATGCATGGCATGCTGCCATCTTACTCTTAGACTGGCATTACATGTAAGACTGATCTAGACTTACATGGAGGATTAGTGAATCCTGGGGACATTCATTGAAACAGCATTGAAACCCACATTCAAAGAAAATACATTTTGCCAGTGGCAGATAAAGATTAACTTCAGGCTGTTTTCAAATAATAGGCCCCTTGCACATGACACATACACATGGTCTTTGATACACCTTCCTGATTGTATTAAATTATATTCCTTGTACAATATAGTACAGTTGTTAGAGGGCATTTTAAATTTGTTTTGAACATTTTTCCAGTAAACAATGAAACAAAAATGCATGCACCAATAATGACAAAACTGCCTAATTCAGAACATTACTATCATAAAAGTCTACTCAAACTTCTACAGTCCACCAGTATCAATAAATATGCACAATCTCTGAAGAAGTAAAAGTCATCTAAATAATTCCTCATTAAAGAAATCTGTAACTAATGAAGATGTTGCTGCTAGCAAACAACTTTATATTTCATTGTTTCATCTACAAATAAAGAGCCTGTTGCCCTTGAGGAATAAATTGCCTAAGTTGCATTAAAAAAATGATAATCTAGCAATATTGCAATAGGGAATGGATGGCAAACTAATAACAGGTTCATAGTTACTAGGTATCTTCCCCAAAAAAGGACTGCAGCATCCACCCCCTTTACAATACAGTACAGTAGCAGCAATGTATCCACCTATTGGGGGAGTAAACCTACAGCCTTCTGCATCAAAAGCAAGTACACTACCTATTGTGCTATTAACAACGCAAGCAGACTCCACATAAGCAGCACTAAACTTTTGTTCCCCTGCAGCTCATTTAATTTCTCTAGTAAGAGTAGTATGTCATAACCTACTATTTTTTTTCTGCTGACAAAGCTGTAAGAATTTTCCCTTCTCCCCATCAAAATAAATACATGTCCTTCTTGACTGTCACTATGAAGAAGGTTTCCATTTGAAGTGTTACTGAGACTGCTAATTTCAGGCATTTATTAATTCCAAGGAGTTGAAATTTAAAGACTAATTTTCCAGCTTGTACTTAAAAAAAACAATGCATTAAAGAAGATATAGACAGGAAATTATTTTGATGATGGTAGGAGGGTGGAAGATAAATTCTAACCACTTTGTCATTAACATTAATGTTCAGCAAAGATGCCCAACCAGAACACTAGTGGAGCTTTGGTGCACCCAGATAATTAGTAGGAATGGCACAATATAATGCCATCTAAATCTCTACACTTACTTATTGCACTATGGTCCAAAGATGAAAGCTGCCAAAGTTGTACAATCAGTTTTCAAATTGTTGTGATATCTTTACCAAGGTAGCATTTCCCTAATATGGTGGTGTGGCATATGTAGTAGCAAGAAGTTTCCCTGCCAGCGAGTTTTTTTATTTCACTATGAGACAAAGGGAATGCAGAACAAAGCCCTACAATCAGGTTTCAAATTGTGGTATCCTTGTCAAAGCAGCACTTCTCATGCGGGGGGGCTTAGGTAGTCTCTACTTTTTTTCCGCTGCCATCACATTTTCCTAAGTGCTTTCCTAAATTCTGGAGTATAAGGGATGATGCTGAATGGTCTGAGTGAGTTAAAGAGAAAGTTCAGTTAGAACAGTTCTTTTTCCACAGGTACAGAATGATGTGAGATCTGGTGAAAAAAAAAAAAAGAAAAAAAGAAAGGAGAAATGTTATTATCAATGACACACAGAGATGTGGCAGGGGCAAACAACTTTTCTTTCTTTTTTTTTTTGTATCTCCATAGCTGATGAGGAATGGGAATATAACAGCAGCCAGGCACAGTGGAGGGTAAAGCTTTTGACAGAAAGCACTCATGAGTAATAAACAACGTGGTATCATTACTTCAGAATTAATAGGAACACTCCTGCAGCATCTGTTTCATTATGAAAAAAAGCAGAACTGACTGAGACATTCTGTTACATCATTACAGCAGTCATACATATATAAGTTGAGGAATACAGTTATAATTAAAGAGGCATAACTTTAAATTACCAAGAGGACATTATGCACCGTCAATAGCAGAGAATGCACTTAGTAGAAGATTGCAAAGGACAGCAATAAATAGCTATTCATTTCTTTGAATAAAATGGTATATCTGGACAATGACTTATGACTCATTCTTGTCTCCATGTCTATCTCTCTCTCTTTTTTTGTTTTTGTTTCTTTCTATTTCTTTTATTTTCCTTTTTCCACATACACTGAGTTCCTAGGGGTAGCCTAATCACATGCATCCCAGGTTTGGGAATTCTCACCACATCCCTCTGCCTGCCTGGAAATGTCTTCACATGGTGAAGCAGTGTCTCCATCCTGTGAGCTCCCCAGTACATGGAAACCTTGTAAATCTCCAACATCACGAGGTTTGGGACCTGGTAAAAGGAGAGGCTGAACAGTCTGTTGGGCAAAGGAGAGATGCCTCCAACCAATAGAAACCTTCTTCCAGTGAGTAAAAGTCTCATTGACCCTGTTGGCTTTCATCGGGTTCCTATTAGAACCTTGAACACCTGAAATGTCGAACGTCATATGGTCGACACCATATGATTGACATTTCAAGTATTTGAAGGTTAAGCATAACAGTGCAGTTCAGTGCAGAATGGGACAGTTTCCCTTTTCTGCACTGAAGTGCGATCTCAGAGTTGGTATATTTAAGTAGGGGTGTGTGTGAGGGGGGTGCATGGGGACTTGCCCCCCTGCCTGCACCGTTAAGGTAAGTTTTTTTTTGTTGTTGTTTTTTATTATATATATTCAAACTTTCGAACTTCGATCATATGTTAGCGAACATATGGGATTCAAAGTTTTGAAAGTTCGATTATATAATATAGACCCGGCTTCATCCATTGAGTCAGTGGAGGCTCCACCCACATACCATTGGGGAATCCTGTGAAGTTCCATCATAGGGGAGGGAGGATAACTTAGGCCTCCAGACTTGAGGTGTGACCTGTGTTACACACCACCTCACCCTTCCCCTTTTTTGTGTCTGTCTGCCATCTGTATGTCTTGTGTCCCTCACCATTGTGAGTCCTCCATCCTCTGTCTTGTCTGTATGTTTTGTCATTCCTTAACTCTTCCCAAATCCTCTCTCCTGCAGTCTCTTCCCTTTCTCCATTCTCAGTTCCCATTTTATATAGAAAATTTTGAAAAATATATGGTCCATCCATTGCAAAAATACAGTGCCCCCCTGTCCCATCTCCTCCAACACAAACTTCTTTATGTCTTACTTCTGTGCTTCCCTTGTCTTTCTTAGAAAAGATCAATCAGGTTGCCCACATAAGGCCACCCATATACTCAATAAATAAAGCATTCTACCTGTTTAACTTTACTTCTAAACAACTGTGTTAGGCACTGCTTTCCTCAAATATTTGTCAGTGGTTTAGTTGGGCTTACACAGGCTAATGCTCACTTAGAATCATAAGAAAATAACCAAACGATATTATAACTTAACATCAATGCAGCTTTCATTTCACATAGCCAGACTTCTTTCAATCCATTTTACAAAGCTTCAGACAGCCATAAATGTTATGGGCATTTCTATGGAGAACTTCAGTTTTCTGCAATCAGTGCTGTTTATTGGTGCTTAGCACATTTACATAAAGGCACAGCTATTTTGTATTTATTTTATTACAAATTTTTGCAGTACCAAAATGTACGGCTCCCAGTACATGACAAGTAAAGCAAGACTGGTAAAGCCTTTATTTGCAACATAATGTGCTAAGTTTTACTTCATGTTCTGATTTTTGTTACTGTGGAGAGTCACAAATATAAACATTACTTTGATATGAAGTTTGGAAGTGCATTAACTGTTTATTCTTTTTAGATGTTTTGTAGTTATTAAATAGTATTTCAATATTTATTCACATATAATTTTATTTATTCATTCATTTATTTATTTATTTAGTTTTTACAAATGCGTCATGCCAAAAAGGCTCCCCATTCAAGAAAAAAAAAAACATGCTTCTGGAGGATTTCTCCCCGTGCCTCCGCTGAAAACAGGATCTGTGGAACCTAGTCGGACTTTCCCGGTCAACAAATGTTAAATAAAACATAAATAAAATAAAAATAAAAAAAATAAAAATAGACTGAAGCACTTATTCTTTCATCTAAAGTTAGAAAGTTGAACATTGAGAGATGTGTGAATATGGATAATGAAGAGAGATTATACCTGCAAAACTGCGTCTTTCTTTCATTTACTTACTTCCTTACTTTACTTATTTATATACATTGGCATGTATGCTTTTCTATTTTAATCCAGAATCTATAGAGCATCCTTTGTATAATCAATTAAGGAAATAAACATAGCCGTATTTTCCTTCATGTGAGAATCAGATTAATAAAGCATTTTTGTTTTTCACAAAATGTATGCATAAACACTATGTTTCTGTAACTATTACTGCATTTCAACTTGAATAGAAAAATGTAGCCTAAATTTTTGTGGCAAACATTAAGACCAATTGTTTTAACAGCACCCAGCTAGGAGACAGAGGCTTAAGCTTCCCTGTCTGCACCCATTTGCTGTTCTTTATTGCAGTGAAGCTATGTGGTAATGGACAGACCTTTGATTTACAACAGTCGAAAGTCAAAGCATTTGAGCATAGTGAACTACATTTTAGATATATTAGCTATAAAATAAGGCTACTTAGAGAGGACTGCATATAATCCTGCTGTTTCCCATCTTTAAAATCCCTCATCCAAACTTCATGTTTTAGGATTATATGAATATTTTATTTTATTTAACATTTGTTTACTGGGAAAGTCTGACTTGGACCAAACCCATTTTCAGTGATGGCCTGGGGAGAAATATTCCAGATGCACACTTTTGGAATGTGGAAGGAAACCAGAGTACCCAGAGGAAATCCACCTGAATGCAGGGAGGACATGCAGACTCCACACAGAAGGCACCCCAGCCGATAATTGAACCAGAGAATCTCTTGCTGTGAAGCAACAATGCTAACTGCTACACCACTGTGCCACCCTGATGCCCTATATGTTACAATTTTAGTTTGTAGCCACAAAGCCACTCACTAAATATTGAACATTTATAATTTTCTATAAAAAGTACAATATGATTCATGTCTAGTTTAAATCCCAATGTTTGTGTAGTGCTGAAATTCTTGGTTAAAGGGACTTACAGCAACCAATACATGCTCAAAATGGATGTATCCTAGGCATATTGATGCAATGTTATGGAATATGGAAGTATATATGTGGTTCTCTTCTAACACAGAGGAGAAAAGCAACACCATGTGGACATTTTATGACATAGCCATTTTCTTAAGGATCTGGGAGCCACTGACAGCACCTACATTGCTATAAGGGCCCTGTCTAGTGAACAGGGACAATGGTATATCAACCACAAAGGGTTTTACTCCATCAACTGCCAGGATGTTGGCAGTGCACAGGGTATAACATGCAATATATCATCAGGTTACACAGGCAGTTCTCCATGACTTCCATGTTTGGCACACATGCGACTTATATCAATAATATGAGCAGAGTGATTTCCACAAGACTGTCTTGTTGGTTTTGCTGAATATATCCTGAAGCCTTGGTTTATGTCACCATTAAGAAACCCATATACCATGGTAGAAAATACATACACCACTACCCTATGACAGATGCTTATCATTGTCAAACATATGTTCAGACTACTTAAGGCCCACATCACCTGCCTAAATGTGTCTATGGTTATGTACTGCAGTATGATCTTGAAACATACAGAAGTGTGCACTATTATACAGCAGGTTGCTATTCAATTAGCTACAACAGGGACAGAGACATTCAAGAGACAAGCCTGGAGTCAACAGCCTAGGAGGTGCATTATGAGTAACTTATTACTGTAGATCATGGCACTAGTTAAGAGTATGGACCAATTAAACATAATATGCAACAGTTACAATAATGCATATAATAATATACCCAGGCTGTGCTATGCCATACATAGACTGACCACACCATGCATCAGATGCAGGATACCCAGGTAGAAGAAAAAAGTGGGAAGGACACAGTTATCATCATAATAATAAAGGAACACAGTGACAGGGTCAACAGAAGGCAGTGTGTGTGCATTTTACGGAACATGTGTGGGTTAATAATATTTGAAACTATATATGTTATGTGTTATGGTTGGTTGAGTGTAGGGTGATAAGAATACTGAACAGAGAAGGGTTGGTGTCTTCATTTTGCTCTTTCTGGGCAAACATGGCAGTGCTGATGGGCATCTGTATGGGTACACATGGACTCCACTCCAGTAGAAAAAACACCACTCTGCTGGGGGTCTGAAGGACAGATGTAGGGCATGCACAGAAGATTTAGATGCCAACCATATACATCTACACCCATAAGGTCATGGACAAGATCTACAACATGTAGTGAGGATGAAGTGCCCCATGAATGTGAATGGTGTGATATGATAATATGGTGTCAGCTTGAAAACCCATGCGCATCTGCATACACAGCATCACACTATGATGTCAACAATGGATGAAGGCATGGAGCTTGTGTTGCTATGGGAGCTAGAGCATGAACTCCTACTACTGGGGCTTTCTCCACCTTTAGTGAAGATGGTGCAGAATAACCTCAACAAGGCTGGTGGCTCACAAAGGAACATTTGTATTATGGATGCCCCCTATGCCAGCTTTCCGTTATGTTACCTAAATAAGCCAGGCCCTCTTGCAGGTCATCACCCAGACCATACACCAACTCAGCCAGCTTAGCTATAACCACATTGGTCTCTTTCTGTCCATGTATAATGTCCCAGTTCAAGTAGTGAAAACACCCATAGACACACTCAGATCAGGATAGGGCAGTACCCATTGCATTGCTGACCATCAATATGCTGGTCCATGCTGCTTTCTTCACACTCATTGGACGTTACAGCAAACATCAATGAGTCTTGCACTGGAGAAGAGAGTATTCCCAATGATAATGTGTTAACAAAATCCTGCCCTACTGTGGCATCCTGGAACAGAGACTGCACAGGAAGAGCAGATGTGTCTAAGGAAGTGACTATGGCCATCACAGTATCCTTGTCTACCATCAACACCATGAGAGGCTTTTTTCCGGGAACTGGTAACCATCATCATCAAGCCCGAATAGTTCCCTGACATCAGGCATGTCTATATTACCAATGGAAGAACCTGTTAATGCAGCATCTGTAAAACAAACAAACATAGTCAGGTATTTGAATGCATGCTTTACCTACATCTGTAACCCATGGTAGGCAACCCTTTATAACAGAGTACCATAAAAATCTAAACATATCATACATTGAGTAGAATGATGCACAGCTGTAGTCCCAATGTGCCTGTAAAAACAAAGAAGCCTTGCTTGTTAGCTGTATATCCCTGAGTCATGTAGGTACTGCAGATTGTCTGACATGTTAGGATATAACTCACCTGGGGCATTACCAACCCAGACCATATGTTGGGTACCATGTAGAGTTCTGCTCCCAGGTCCACTACCGAACCATGAATAACTGAGATGTATGGTCCCATAGAAGGAGATGCTAAGAACACTTCTTTGTCTGTTAATGGTGACTTTGAAGGTGAATCCCACTTGTGGCCCTACAGTGCTGTACTAGACAGACTGCATTACCACTCAGATATGCAGTCATGTCAGGGGACACTTCTCCAAACCTGCTCATAGGTTCTACCTTGGCCAAAAACTGCAACAATGTGTTCTAAAAGGTCCTGGTAAGCATAATCACAAAAGATGCTTTCTGCTCTCACATTCAGCAGCATCCATCAATCATGCTCATTGAAGTTCTACAGCTGTTGCCTGAGAGAAATGCACCATCCACTGTCTCTCTGTGTCAGGTTTCATTACCAGTAAAAGCAAGAAATTATTTATGTAAGCTGGTCATATGTCATACATCAGCAATGCAAGAATATTCCCAGTGTTTATCTGTCCTTTGATATATGTCACCAGGAATGCAACAACCCAAACCTATAGTTGCCATCCTTGCACTGGCAGCCAGTATCAAATGGTTCTAAGTGCTGCTTTGAAGCATTGCATAAAATCTCCTTAGCCTGCAAAGGTAACCATGTGGAAACACATGGAGAAGGCGTGCTGGTACATGTCATGTATTCTGTGTGCCTACAAGGCATAGCCACACACATATGTCCTCTACTTAAACACTGAACATCTACAAGCATTTGTCAAGGCACTGGGTTCTGTACCCAGAACTCTGGCAGTGCAATTACCTAGAAGTGCATGTCAGCCTGTGAATGTCATTATTGGGTGTTGGACCCCACAGTTTACACAGCTGTTATATGATGTTTTACACAAGTTTGGAACACAATAGTAGGCTAAGGCCATCAACAGGACATTCCTCAGAATGTCAGTGAAATCCCCTAATATTATACACATAAACCTTCATATGTGAATTTGTGTGGAATCCCCACCATCAATCCCAATCCAAGCATTCAGCACCATAGCACAGATGTACTAGCAGGTAGCCTGTAAATGCTATGGAGGCCTTATGATTCCCATCTTCTACAGAACCCTTTGAAACAGACTGGACATTTGTATTTGCTGCAACCAACAGAGAGTAGTATTAAACATGCAATACTTTTGGACCTCTTTCCCCCTCAGTCTACAAAAACTCACCTGCCATTCTACATAGCCACATCAAATAAAGTTACACTACCAGGTATGTGGGTTGACCACTCATAGTAGTTACACCACAAGGGTCTGTGGGCTACAAGATCCACAGCAGTAGTGATCTTTGTAAATGCAGGTTACAAGTCCAGCTTTACAATGGAATCAATATATGTATTGCTAATGACTGACCCCTCAACAGGTAAATCTGTACTACTCAAAGGCCTCACAAAGAGTAAGCTCCACTGAACAGCTGTAATCCTCCACTAAAGAATACAACAGCATATTGGGCAACCTTTGTCAATAAGTAGTAACTCAGAATCAAACAGAATATGTCACATGAAAAAGAATATCAGTACAAAATAGGAGGCACACAGTCTTCGGCCAATAACAGACCTCATTTCTCCCATCTACTACAACACACATTAAACCTTTATATGGGCAGTAAAACTTGTACATAGCATCACTCACAAATGTCATACAGTGTCAGAACCCACTAACCCTGTTCATTCTACTCCAGACAGAAGTCAACTGCTGTCATCCACACCCACTAATGCAAATTCCTACCCCTAAACAGTTTCAGGAAATTCAAAAAACAATACATAGCATATATACAAATCACTAGAAAAAAATATATGTGAAGAAAATCTCCAGTAACTAGCCTGATGTGAACTGTGTGTAATGTACAAGTTTTCAGGGTCCCAGTCATAAAATGCCACTTTGCATGTTTCCCTGTAGCAAACTACCATACCATTATGAAGAAAGTACCTATACCACATAACATACCCACACTTTCACACCCACAAACACCCTTCATGGTGAAGTATGGCTAGCAGCACCATACTATCATAAGTGTCACAATCCCCACCCAAAAAATAAATGGTAGTTTGCTCTTGCATCCTTATGTACACAGCTTCCAGTAATACCATATGACATTGCATACCAAGTCAGCATTATGACGTCTACTTGCCTAGCAGCTGTTTACCTGTAGATACCTGTATGGCTGATAATCAGACTCAGACATGATATTAATATTTCCTTCTTTGTCCCTCCCTCTTTCTCTCTTTCTTTATTTCTTTGTTACTATCCTTCCATTTTTGCATTTAATATGATTTTTTTTATTTCACTCCATTTATTTTATTATTTCGATGCAGTATCAGCTACCACTGTGCCTGTGCTAAGGCAGTGATCCCCATACCATCATCTTGCCCTATCGTGTCCTGCCACCTCACCATATGCCTCCAGGCTTGCTTCTCCATTAGTCAATGCATGTCATGTGGCAGGAAGGTCTCCTTAGTGGCTGCTGGTGGTCAGTCACAGGGGGAGAGATGTTACATGGTCTCTTTACATTGTTGGTAAATCACATTTTGTTACATGTTAAGAGTAGTAGGAGATGATGGCAGAGTTTGTGAACTGGTGGCTTTACCCAACAGTGGTAGCCTGGAAAACGTCTTTGTGCAAATCACGCAGCTGCACTGCTGACTGTCAGTGTCTAATGTGTCACTAATGTGTCATATGAGGCAGGAAATAATACAGATGCCAGTCATTGTGATGACTGACCTCTTCTTGGCTTCTGACTAAGGCAGTGTGATCAAGAGCTGAGAACTCACCCTATCCACTATCTTGGTGTTCCCTTTCCATGTGAATTACCTCCCTCCCGTGAATGCTGTCCTATCTCCCCATCACTACTTGTCCTGCCTGTGCAAATATGTGTGTCTCTCTATTGTCAACCATCCCATTTATGTTGGCACCTGGAAACATTGAAAACTCAGAACATTGAAAGTGCGCTTCATAACACTGAAAGCTACAATGCATATATAATAACATCCTCTCCACTTATAACAACACCTAACTAACAAACACACATTCTGCTATGTTTCTGCACCCCCCATACCCCCCCCGTAAATTAAATATACCAACTCCAAGATTGCACTACAGTGGAAAAAAGTTATTTTCCTAATCTCATTTGTATCACAATCATAATACACTGGAGTTAGGAAATTAATTTTTTCCCACTGTAGTGCGATCTTGGAGTTGGTATATTTAATTTACAGGGGTGTGGGTGACAGAGACCCCCCCCACATGTGGGGTGCAGGGGGAGCTTGCCTCCCTGCAGAAACATAGTAGAAGATGTGTTTATTAGTCAGGTGGTGTTGTAGGTGGATGGGATCTTATTTACTTGGGCAATGTAGTTTTCAATGTTATGAAGTACAATTTCAATGTTCTGAGTTTTCAGTGTTTTGTATTTTCAATGTTATGGTCTCAATGTTATAAAATTGAATGTTGTGAAATGTCAATGTTATGAAGTAGACTTGTGTTTCTCAAATGGTTGTTTCAAAGAGAAGGAAGTTTTATGATCTTCTGATCAAATTCCATTTTAATTGATTGCTGAGTGAGTGCTTTGGATGTTTTTATGTAAAAGATTATAAGACAGTGGGAGAGGAAAATGTCTGCTTTTTACCACTTTATATGTACATGTATACATACATACACACATAGATAGATAAAGGAAACTGAAGTTAACTGACTCTCCATTCGGTTAACATCTGTAAACCTGATAAAATTTGGTTGACTACACAGATGGTCAACAGGTGAGTGAGCCCAAGTGCAAAAATAAAATGTTCTAATTTTGTTTTTTAAGTGTTACTTTTCCATGTGCTGATGTTTCTTATTCATCACATGCACAATTATGTGTCAGTATTTGCAAAGTCTACATTTTGTGCTTGACATTGTGAATGTCTACATTTTTGTATTAAATTCAGTACACCCAAATGTGTATAGATATAGATATACACATAGGCACACAAACAAACACACACGCACACACACACACACACACGGTATATTTCACTACATTGCTGAACTACAATATCAGCCTACATAACATTGACTACAAACTGTCAAAACTCACTACATTGAAATGCTGACACACATGAGCTGAGTGCAAATCTTGGTGCATGCAAAAGTAAAATTAAAAAACAAATACATAGTTTTTTAATAGGGGCAAGGTCCATGCACTCCTCCCACACCTCTGCTAATTATATATACCACCTCTGAGACTGCAAAAGATTAAAAAAAGGGCAAAATCCAAGTCCTCACTGTACAGTGAGCCTGCTAATGAAATGTTGACATCCTGCAACAAACTGATAGTTTGACAAAACAACTCTCCTATCTAAATGTTCAATATAAAGGATGTATGACATTGCACTTACACACATTTATATACATATGTGTGCAGAGAGATATATGCATTTATATAGACATATAGCTAGATCTATCCAACTCTCTCTGTCTATCTATACATGTGTGTGTGTGTGTGTGTGTGTGTGTGTGTGTGTGTGTGTGTGTGTGTGTGTGTGTGTATACGTGTGTGTGTGTCTGTGTGTGTGGGTGTGTGGGTGTGTGTGTCTGTGTGTGTCTGTGTGGGTGTGTCTGTGTGTGTGTGTGCGTGTGTGTGTGTGTCTGTGTGTGTGTGTGTGTGTGTGTGTGTGTGTATGTGTGTGTGTGTCTGTGTGTATGTATGTGTGTGTGTGTATGTGTGTGTGTATGTATGTGTGTGTGTGTGTGTGTGTGTGTGTGTGTGTATCTGTGTGTGTGTGTGTGTGTGTGTGTGTGTGTGTGTGTGTGTGTGTGTGTGTGTGTGTGTGTGTGTGTGTGTGTGTGTGTGTCTGTGCTCATGTGTGTATGTGTGTGTGCATGTGTGTGTGTCTGTGTTTGTGTGCGTGTATGTGTGTGTGTGTGTATGTGTGTGTGTGTGTGTGTGTGTGTGTGTGTGTGTGTGTGTGTGTGTGTGTGTGTGTGTGTGTCTGTTTAGGCACACACATATCATCACTGTCTTCAACCCCTTTTTCCCATTTTTTACTTGGTGTTCTGGGGTCATATCAATAGTCATCACTGTTTTTGATTCAGAGAGACATCATGTCTGACTTTTGCAGGTCTTCTTTAATGCAATGCATCTAACTCTTTTCTGACCATCCATCATTTCCTCTAGTATTTTGTCTGTCTGTCCCAAATTATCTTTTTCAAATCTTTCGCTTTCCTGCATATGTGGGTGAACCACCATAATTTGTTCTCACTGACCTTTGCAACTGAGGCTACTTTGGCTTCTGCTGTGACATCATCATTTCCTCATCTGTCCCACAGTGTGCATCCTACCACTCATATCTTGCACTTCATCTCCATCACCTCTAACTTCCTCAACTGCCCTGCCTTCACTGCACAGGTTTCTGTACCATACAGAAGTACTGGATGCTCCACTATTTTGTGCACTTTTCTCTTCAGCTTCTTTGGCTTTCTTCTGTCACACATTGCCCCCTTGCTGGATGGCTGTATTCCATTTGATTGCAACGTTTATCACCTCATTCAGAATTCTCTTATCCCCAACGAACCCTCCTACATACTTGAAGCTGTGAAGCACACACACACACACACACACACACACACACACACACACACACACACACACACACACACACACACACACGCACACAAGCCATCATGCACGCACATATGTGATAGAGCTGTTCAACTTTGACAATCAAATGCTCCAGTCTCTCACATGACAATTTGTATTACTTCATCTCTGCTGATGCAATTTGTGGTTCAGGAAGGAGGAAGGAATGCAATTGGCATCAGCAGTTTCATACATGCTGAATAGAATTCCAATGTTTTCCTAAGCCCTACACTCAGCATGCTGATATTATTATGCTTTAAGCAGGACAGGCAAAAAGTCATGCCCTATAAAGACACACCTGACTTGGGCTCTTGGGTGACTATGTCTTTTTAACCATTCAGAATAGCTGTTCTGATGATCTCTCAATGAGTTCCAGTCTTTTCCATGGTTTTGTAAGAAATCAGCAGTAACCAGCGAACACCCTACAACCTAGTCCCCCCAAGAAGAGGATGCCCATTTGCCCTGCAATCTCCATCTGATATCCATGTCACAAATCATCTCAGAGGTATCAGAGGTATCTGGGCTGTTATTTCTGTTTTCTCCTGTACACGTGTATGTGTGTTTGTGTGTGTGTGTGTGTGTGTGTGTGTGTGTGTGTGTGTGTGTGTGTGTGTGTGTGTGTTTGTAGAGACAATTGTATAGAGTCATTTTTTTTATATGTATAGCTGAATGATGTTGATACAAAAATACTTTTGCTTAAGATATAGTTTCTAATATTTCAGATGCAAACTCTTGGAAAAAAAACATTCAAAACAGGAAATGTTCTTTCCTTGCCCCTTGCTTAAATAACCGTTGTCTATCTTCTTCATAAATTCTGTCCCTGCCATCCCACACCTCTGCATTACTGCAAGTTAGATAAAACATCTCTGTTGGTATTGGGACAAAGCTATGACTATAACTCAGATGACTGGAGTTCAATTACCAGATTACATTTTCCTGGATTTGATAGATGTTTGACAGGAGAGTTGCAGTGCTGTCAGCTTCCATATCTTTGTGGAAAGGGTTTTGATGCAAATGCACATGACACTCCATTTCATTATATGGTCCCCAGTGGAGACAGGATTGCTGGCTTTGTGGGGGGCAGGATAGTCCTGAGGATTTATGACATCATCATCATCATGCTGTGTGTTAAACTCCCAAAAACACTACTTGAGATTCATTCTCCATCACAGTGGATTACAAGTCATAAGTAGAAGGGAGCTGGATCAGACATTATCCATGTAAGCACAATACTTGTCAACTGCATTGGGAAATAGAACAATGGTTGTTGTATCTCAGATTTGGAACCACAAGTGAATACCATCTAATCTTCAGCTACTAAAACTAAGAACAGCAAACTGTTACTTAAAACCTCCATAATATGACTATGTTTAGTCATAATAGCAGTGTGATTCATAAATGGTTACACGAAAGTTAGACACACATATGATTGGGGAAGATAGACCTGCACAATTTGCTATAAAACGCCATTGGTAAGAAAGTGTCAAAAACTGCAATATACTTTTATTAGGCAAGATAAAACAGTGCATCAAGCAAGGATTTGCAGGAAGAAAAAAAAACATTAAATGGTTTTAATAAATAAACAAGAAATAACGCAGTCACCAAACGCACAGCACTAAAACCATATAATATTTATTAAAACAAGATAACAAAATGGTAAGCACTTTCACCGCCTAACCGGTGGCTTCTTCAGACCTTTAACAACAAACAACTTTTAAAAACCAATTAAATAAACTTGTACTTACTTTCAGTTAATAATTCCCACCCATTGTTAGTATCCCTACACCCATACCTCTCACTCATAGCTGAAACATGCTCCATAGAGCATATCACATCACTATTTCGTAATTCAAATTCATTTAAAGGTGAAGTATATACAAAACATCATTATTATTTATAAAACTTCAGTTTTCCCTTTAAAATCTTTGTTCATATATCTTGCATAGAAAAATCATATTGTGTTCAGTTTCTGGTTAACATGTATTAAGACTCATAACATTTTTAACACATTTGTAGCATGATACCCATTCATTTAGCAATTTTAACAGTGGCTGAGGCATTCATAACTACAGAAGAGAAAAAAACTTGATAGAGACTTAATAGACTTTAATAAAGGGCAAGGTTTTTCCTGGCCCAAGGGGGAAACCAGAACCCTAGAATACAATGGTAGGAATAAGCAGAATATAGAGATGCCAGTTGTACAGAATACAGTTCGGCATGATGAGAGTAACAATAAATCTGAAGATAATAGGCAAACCCATAATAGAGGGCCTCAGAGTGGGAGAGAGAACATGAGATCAGACCACACAAGAAATAGGCCAAATGAGAACCAGTAGTCAGAGTGACTGTTTGGAGGTGCCACCAGCTCAAGCCATAGTAAGAAGGAAGAACATACCTCAAACTAGCCCACAGGTTTTTCCAAAGTTTCCACTACCCATAAGAGAGGACAGGGGGAGAGAACAACAATGCTCATTGAGCAGAGGGGGGAGGAAATTCAAAGAAAAGATGGAGTCAGTAGGATACCCCACCTTGAAAAAGATGTGGAATCAGATGGAGGGATAATATGGAATATTTCCCACAAAGTGCTAACACAACATGAGACATCTGTGTTGAATAAAGGACTTTCCTTTATCCCGGCTCAAGGGGCTGACTTGGGTGACACACTGATTGACATTAAATTGTTCTGTAGGAATATAATGTTAAAAGTGATGTATCAGGATGGTCAATCCAAGAATGTTAATGCATTTAAAAAAATATAGTAGTAAAAAAAAAGCAAAAAAAAATAAAAAAATCCTTGTTTTCCCACCTTTACTGAACTAGAATAGTCCAGTCTTCAGATTTTGCTGATCTCTGGGCTGTGTCATAGTTCCTGTGTTGTCCATATCCTTATTTGGATAGGGGGAAGCTTATTTGTTCACCAGTGGGAGTGGGGAGCACTGAGCAGCCTATTTGTCCCTAAAGGAGTGGTTCCAGCCCAGCAACTTGTAGTTTATTGGCCATTTTGGGCCATTTTCTAGCTCTTTCTAACCCCCTGCTATAAAGCCTGCTTTAGCGTGCTTTTGCGTGATTTTGCACAAAGTTGCGCATAGCGCAGCATCGGGCAGCGCCGGCTAATCAAGTTTAAACTATTTCTGGCTCCGCTAAGTCTGATCTTCAGTTTTTCCCTTAGAACTGCTCTACTTTCAATCTAAACAGTCTATTCTCTACCTGAAAAGCCCAGCACTTGCTCCTAAAGCATTTTTACACAGGTAAAGCACTTTTAAACAAAATAAAGCACTACATCCACCTACAATCCCCTTGAGTACCCATTTCCCTATACGTCCTTTCTGACTCAGTTACACAGCAATCCCTTACACTGTTCTAGCATGTCAAAGAGTAAATTACTAGCGTCCTCTCCAGTTCAGCTGGTGAATCTGGGAAACTTAAGGCAATGTTACAACTACACAGACAACCCTCTCCTCCTCCCAACAAATACAAATATATGTGTGAGAGATGCAACTATATAGCTAAACTGGAGGCTGAGCTCTCTCGACTCAGTACTGGCAAAACCAGTCAGGAGGAGAAGGTAACCACACACACCACAAACCCAGTCTCACATGGACCTATCACAACCGCAAACCAAACACATAAACACACAAAAATATACTTGGAGGCTCTAATTAAAAATCTACCAAAACAACAGAGGCCTCCAAAGCAGACATCCAAGCAACTACTACCTCAATACATAGCAGATGCAACACATAGTTCACAAAGTCAGTGTGCCAAACAGTCATAGCCCTTAAGGCCAAACAACATGCCTGATACACTTGTAATAGGTGACTCCATAGTCAGACACACTGACATCCCGCTCACCAGACTGAACAAGGAAAAGGTTACAGTAAGCTGCCTGTCGGGTGCTAGAATCCGCCACATAACACAAGCACTCAGGTCACTCCAAAGCAAGTACAAATATGACTCAGTCATTGTCCATGCCGGTGTGAATGACCTGAGACGTACCTCCCTGGACTACATGAAAAGAGACATAGAGGAGCTCTGTGATTATGTAGCCCAGGCTGGTATGACCCTGACCCTGAGCAGCATCTTACCATCACCAAGAATGATGCCACGGTACAAAGACAAAATGATCAGCTTTAACAATTGGCTCAATTACTGGTGTCATTCTAAGGGGATCCAGTGTCTGTCTGCTTGGGATGACATGCTTGACAAGCCACGCTGCTTCACAAGGGACGGCTTGCACCTGTCATCCCTGGGCTTCCGGATATTGGCCAAGGCTTTTGCCACCCCCATAGTGCCTTTTTTAGGCAAGGCTCAAAAGACAAACCCACCTCCCTAGAAAACACAAGTGGAAAAAAACTAAGGGTAATGCTGCTCAACGCCAGAAGTCTAAACCTCAAGATGCATGCTCTTGAAGCCCTCCTCAGTATGGAGAACATCAATGTCTGTGCAGTGACTGAAACCTGGTTCAAGGATCCTGAGAGCACCCCAGCACTACCAGGTTATACCTCATATCATGCTTTTCAGCCCCAAAACTTGGACCGAACCACAAAATGAGGGGGAGTATCCATATTCATCAAAGATACCCACACCTCCAGGTTAGTGGCAATGCACGAAGCATCAGAGACCATCCATGTGCAACTAACCATAGGCAAAACTGCCCCACAGTTTGTAGCATGCTACAGACCACCCTCTCAAACTCAGGAACCCCACTCAGCCTTCCTGAAGACACTGGAGCATATGAATGTCTCTCCAAATACCATCATATTGGGAGACTTCAACTGCCCAAACATAGACTGGGAGCATTACTCAAGCCCCAATACCCTAGCCCAAAGGTTCCTAGAATTCATAAACTCAAATGCGATGGAACAACTAGTCACCACTCCCACAAGAGGAGATAATATACTAGACCTGATCATCACAAACATGGGGACACAATGCTCCACAACGGAAGTATACCCCTCATTGGTGAGATCAGACCATAAATTAATCTCACTGGAAATCCACATCCCGTCCCCACCCCCAGCACAAAAGACCACAGTGAAGAATTTCTCAAAAGCCGACTTCACACTTCTTAAGACTGAAGTGGTATACTTCAAGGCCCTTGGGCCAGTGGAAACCACAGCCCACACCGCTGAATCCTTTATAAACGCTTTCTATGGACACCTTCAAGAATGCATGGATCAAGCAATCCCAAATGAAACCAAGACCCATTCCCCCAAAGGCAGGCGTCCTGTCTGGTGGACCTCAGCCATTAACAAGCTTTACAACAGGAGGAGGAAGCTACTACATGACAGAGCAAAATCCCCAAAAGGGAAGGCATCTCTGATCAGTACTAGCAAAAAACTACGATCACTCATAAAATCATCCAAGGCCAACTCTGAGAGAAAAATCACAAAAGACACTAAAGACAATCACAAGGCCTTCTTTAGTTATGTTAGAAACCTGGGTGGAAACTCCCAGATATGCTCAGAGTTAGTCCAAAATGACAACAAATACACTGAATCCACAGACATTGCCAACATACTGGCAGACAGGTTCAGTGCAAATTTCTCCCCCCCTCCCACCCAAGAGGAGAAATATCTATCCCAGCAGAGTGTAGCCTCCCCGACATCTCAGATGCCCAGGTGAGAGCCGCCCTCTCCAAAGCTAAAAACACAGCATCAATGGGACCAGACGGTGTCCAGGGTTGCATGCTATATGAACTCCAAGAGGAAATAAACCCGCACATAAGGCTGCTGTTTAATCTTAGCCTTACTACAGGATACGTACCCAAAGAATGGCGTACAGCAACAGTCGTCCCACTCCACAAAGGAGGTGCTTCTACGGACCCTGGAAATTACCGCCCCATAAGCTTGACGAGCCTGGTCTGCAAAGCTATGGAGAGGATCATTATGGAACTCATAAACAAAGACATTGGGGACCTACAGACACTGGATCCTACCCAATTCAGCTTTGTCAAGGGCAGATCCTGCCTTTTGAACCTGGTCGACTTTTTTGAAACAGTCACTAAGGCCATTGATGAGGTTAAGGCAGTTCACACAGCCTACCTTGATCTTGCAAAAGCCTTTGACACAATACCCCACTCGGGCATCATAGACAAGCTCACCAGCTTAAATGTAAACCCATATGTCATAAGATGGGTTGCAAACTGGCTCAAGGACAGAACCCACAAGATCAGAATTGCTGGAGCCATGTCAGACTCTAAGCCAGTCACAAGCGGTGTCCCACAGGGCTCGGTCCTGGGACCCCTCTTGTTCAGCATTTATTTTTCCGAGGTGCAAGCAAACATAGGAGGATTGTGGCTGACAAAGTTTGCAGATGACTGCAAACTGGGTGCCATAAATGATACTCCAGCGGACACAAGCATCCTTCAGAAAGGCCTCATAGAAACGGATAACTGGTGCCAGAGCCATGGCCTTAAACTGAATGCCAAAAAATGTATAGTCATACCCTTTGGGAAAAACAAAGTACCCACAAATTACCACATAGGTGGTAATCCTTTAAGTACGGAAGAAGTAATCAGGGACCTAGGGACCCAAGTTGACAGTAACCTCTCATTTGACACTCACATTGCCAAGGTGGTTAGGAAGACCTTCTATATTACCCACCTTATCATGAAAGGATTCACATCTAGATCAAGAGAGGTCATTGTGCCCCTATACTCTTCCCTTATCAGGCCCATAATTGAGTACAATGCCCCATTTGGGATGTACCTTACCCGACACCTGCAGCAGTTAGAAAGACCCCAAAAGTACCTCACCAAGAGGATCAAGGGTCTCAAACATATGTCATATGCTGCCCGGCTGAAGAAACTCCAGCTCTATTCAGTCGCATACCACCTACTCAGAGGCGATCTATGCCTGACGTACAAGGCCATGTCCAATCCAGAATTAATGGACATGCTCCACCTCAGAAAATCCAAATCCACCAGAACCATGAGAGCGAGAGATTTGAACCTCAACACAGAAATAAATAGGACGTGCTGGAGGGACAGATTCATAATCCAGAGGCTCCCTACACTCTGGAACAGAATCCTAGTCCATGTTAGGCAGAGCCCCTCACTGACTCTCTTCAAGAGAAATCTTGACGAGTGGATGGGAGATCGTAGGTTTACCCCTGGGGTCATCTCTGTGTCACTGCTAGACAGAGGCACAGTAAACTAAACCCTAAATGGGCATAGTATTCTCATTCCAAGGGGTGGCGAAAGCCACACACACTCTGGCTAGGCTTATAAATGCCCTAGGGCAGATAGCCTAGTATGAGCCTATGAACCTATGATACCCATTAACCATCCAGTCGTTGATACATTTTGCAAAATGTGTGAAGAAGAATTACATGGATTAATGAGCCAGAAAAACAAGGTAAGAGATTTATGAATCTTAATAAATATGAAAAGGAAGCACTGGAACAACTAAAGTCAGATATCTCTATAATGATCAGGCCTGCAGATAAAGGTGGGATGATAGTGGTTATGGACCAGGAATTTTATAACACTTCAATAAAATGCATGTTGAATAATAAAAATGTATATAGGCAGATTTATTATCATGATATACAATGCATGCTTAGAAGGGTTAATTTAAACCTAAACAATTCCTTGTCCAGTTATGATATTACTCTTGACTTGATGCATTTCTTGACTGTTGAATATCCTGTCATACCCATGTTCCAAGGGTCACCAAAGATACATAAGTTAGACCACCGTTTAAACCTATAGTGACAGGTAGAAGGTGGCTAACAGAACCCTATTCCATTTTTGTGGTGAAACATCTTAGAACTGTATTAGAAAGAACAGAGGTTGTACTTCGATACACCAAAATGCTCTTGCATAATTTGTGTGCATTTATACATAATCACAAGGACTTAATGAAAACATGCTTTTGGTAACAATGGATGTAGTCTTGCTTTTTACGAGTATACCCAATGACATTGTGGTGGCTTACATGAGGAGACATCTGGAAAATGAAAGTGGGTATGATAGAAAATTGATAAATTTGATATGGCTGTTTATGAACACGATCTTACATAACAACGTATTTACATTTGATGGTCTATACTACCTCCAACGTGAAGGCATGGCTATGGGCACAAGTTGTGCCAATAGCTACGCAAACACGGTTATGCTATACTTGGGGGAGAATGTAGTATTTAAGATGGACATGTACCTGAAAAGACTGAAATATTATCGTAAATTCGTGGATGATATTTTTATCTTATGGGAAGGCATGCTCGAAGAATTAGGGCAATTTACTGAGCAGCTACACACAACTACATTTTTGAGATTTACTACGAAATGCTCTGACACACAGATAGAATATTTGGAAGCAAAAATAATGAAGTTATCAGATGGAACATTAGATACTAGAATATATAGAAAATATTGTCATAGAAATATGATGTTACATTGAACAAATATGCACCCCAGAAGGACATTTGATAATGTAGTGAAAGGCCAGGCCATGAGTGTTTCGAGGCTTAGTAAGACAGAAGAAGTGTTTGAAGAAGGGGTACAGAATTTAGCTAGGGAACTGACAGCTAGAGGATATAAGGTTGGGGAAGTGGACAATAACATTGAGAAGGTTATATCCCTGAGAAGAGCAAGAGCTAAACCTTGCTATTCAGTGGATGGTGATGAACAGATTACATCAGATAGAAAAGGGGTGGATAAAGGACAAATTAGGATTCTGACATCTTACACTAGTAATGTGAAAGAAATAAAGTCAGTAGTGGAAAACCATTGGCCTAGTCTCATGGATGAAAAAATTAAGCAAGTAGTGCCCAAAATCCAATATAAGAATAAAAAGAACTTGAAGAGAATGCTGTGCTATCCTAAGAGAGAGACTACTGAATACACATTGGGGACTTTCCCATGTGGGCATTGTAATTGGCGTGAATATATACATAGCACTAATAAATTTATATACTCTATGATGGGTAAAAAATATATATTTAAGATTAAGGCAGATTATGAAACAAGGAATATAGTTTACTTAGCACAGTGTAATTGTTGGCAGCATTTTTATGTTGGCATGGCCACACGTATGATGATAGAGAGGATAAAAGCACATATTAATAGTGTTAAAGCGAGGGATTCCATTAGTGCCCAATCGAGATATGATCTGTCAAATGATAGGGTGCATAGATTTAGATTTATGGTTATTGATAAGGTGATTCAGGACAAGAGAATGGGAGCTATCAAGAATAGAGTGGAAAGTAGGGAATTGAAATGGATACTCACACTAAGGACAGATAAAGGATGTGGACTGAATAGTAAGGTATCAGTTAAACCAGCGCTAGAATCTAGAGGTGTTAGAAAGTGATAGAGATATATATGATTTATTGATGGATGAACACTAAGTTAGAAAGACATATGTTTGATGCCACATACTTCATATTTGATTTACACTGAGAGGAGTAAACACATATGGTATATGAAATAGATGGGGGGATGGAGGATGCATAGTGATATGCGTATGATATGCATAGTGCAAGGAATAACATTGGAGTATATAGATGTAAGAAAGGCATCAAAGTTCACAGTATGTGAGGGATATGATAATAAGAAGATGGATAGGTAGTATATATGCCTATAGTTGGTAGTGTTGGGCAATACATGAATTTTGATATGTTAAGTTGAGCTGACTGATTATTCTAACTGGATGTCATACAAATGAAAAATCTATATACATAAAGTATAATTGTACATGTCAGAATATATATTAGGCATGTATGGTATATGATATAAAATGTTAGAGAGTACCCGTGAGGTGGATAGAGATGAACCTACACTAGAAAGAGGCATACAGGTAGAGCAGATGCTTACATAGTAATTTTATATGAAAAGGAATGATTATGTAAGCTAACAAAGAAACATCTATAAGCACTTATGAGTACATATTGATATAATGACAAGAAGAGTTTATAATATGTGATTGTTTACCTTAAGCTACCTCACGCTGTTTTGGAATTGAGCAGGGAATGTGTTCAGATGTGATCAGTAGATGAGATTAGACTTTTTAACTGCACGCCAGATCACACATGATAGAATATAATGCAAATATTATTATCTTCAGTAGATAAAAATATTCAGAAATATAAAGAAATGTAAAGTAATGAATACTAATGGGGTAACAAGTACAGACCAATGTACACTAGTAGAGATGTCTGTAGATGGACCTGCTATTGATGTGTAAGACCAAATGCAAACACATGCCAATAAATAATTTAAAATGACAAAGAGAACTAGTAGAATGTGATCACCTACCTTATGCTGCCATAACTTGAGCAGCATATGAGGTTTTAGCTGAGATTAAATATTTTAAGTATACACTGGCCTGTATATGCTAGCTAGTAACTTTAGATAATGTTATTACGAGCATTGTTAAAAAGATATGTGAAAGCACTTGAAAATTGAGCACAGATGAATCTGTATGTATAAGAAGGATTAGACAATCTAACTGCACATCAGATTATACATGTTATTTAGAACATTTTGCAAGCATCATTAGAATTTATTGCACGCATTAATATTTTAATTTTTATTTTTATTAGATAAAGATATTCAGAAATATGTGATGAATACTAACTGGGGTAACATGCACAGACTACGTGCACTCGTAGACTTGTGTAAATGGACTGGATGTTGATGTGTATGAGCAATGGTAAACAGTTGCTGATAAATAATATTAAAATGACAAGGAGTACTTGTAAAGTGTGATCATCGATCTTATGCTGCCACAAGCTGAGCAGCGCACAAGATTTGAGATGAGATTAAACACTTTAAATGTAGCCTGGTCTGTGCACATTAGCTAGTGTGTATAGGTAATGTTTACACATGTATCATTAATAGGATCTGGGAAAGTACTTGAGAAGTGAGCACAGATGAGTATTCAGGTGTAAGAAGGATTATGAAACAGAATATAAAAGGTTGGTAATGAAATAAAGAGCATGGGCATTTGTAAATAAAACTAACAAACTTTTTAAAATGCAAGACTGCTACTTCATGCTGCCGTGGAGGGGTCCATTAAAATGAATGTTTCTACCACTATTAAAATTGCTAAATGAATGGGTATCATGCTACAAATGTGTTAAAAATGTTATGAGTCTCAATATATGTTAACCAGTAACTGAACACAATATGATTTTTCTATGCAAGTTATATGAAAAAAGATTTTAAAGGGAAAACTGAAGTTTTATAAATAATAATGATGTTTTGTATATACTGCACCTTTAAATGAATTTAAATTACAAAATAGTGACAACATATGCTCTATTGAGTATGCGTCAGCTATGAGTAAGAGGTATGGGTGTAGGGATACTAACAGGTGGGAATTATTAAGTGAAAGTAAGTACACATTTATTTAAATGGTTTTTAAAAGTTGTTTGTTGTTAATGGTCTGAAGAAGCCACCCATTAGGTGGTGAAAGTGCTTACCATTTTGTCATCTTGAATTAATAAATATTATATAGTTTTAGAGCTGTATGTTTGGCGGCCACTTTATTTCTTGTTTATTTGCTATATAGTTACATTTTGCGGTCGTGGATTTATCTGCATAGTATTTTGCTGCTTATTCCTATTAATGGTTTTAGTGTTATGTATAGCAATGCCAGAACTTTTTTACAAAGTGGAGTACATAGAGGTTATTATATAGTGGTCTGTATCATGAGCTTAAATTCTTCTAGGGAAATAAAAGTGAAACAGGAAACCTCACAAATGACAAAACTGTGCAAAGAACCAAAAGAGTTATACAGCAGGAAAAGTCAGGCACTATACCATGGCTATATGCAAACTCAAATATCCTGGAGTGAATCAAAAAGTACTTTAATAAAATGATGAGCGCTTTCACAATTACAAATTGCTTCTTCAGATCAAAAACCAAAGAGAAAGTCTAAAAAGAAAAACAGTCAGGAATGCTCCAGTAAAGCCTCAAAGTATTATTGCTTTTTAATCCAATGTGCAATTTTGTTCAACTCCTTGGTTGAACTTCTTCAGATAAAAACAGTTTTCTTATACCATTTCATTTAAAACACATAATTAAGAACTCATGTTTCAAAAGCACCTATCACAATGTTGCAATAATTAAAAGCATAATTAACACTTGTCTGCCCATAACCAGCAGCAATTAATGGGCAGAAACATGAATCCTCACTTCTGGCTAAAAAATCAAAGTAGGAAAGTCATATATAAAAAAATGGTATATTAAGGCCTTATATAAGGCCTTAGTTTGAATTGTTTCCCCTTGCAAAGAAGCCTTATTAAGGTAAATGTTTTCTACATATCTTATTTATGTAAGAACAAGGGTGACTGCATGAGTAGATGACCAACAAAAAGAAACTCTATACTTCTGACAGTAAGCGACTGTTGACTGCCAGTCTATTCCGTTATCATGATACGCCTTATAGTGACATGCTCTTAGATTTGGTGCATTGATTCAAACTGTTTTTGATATATTTTGGATATATCTAACCAGAAGATCAATGCATTTTAATGTTTTATGTGATAGATGGTTGTATTATTTTGTATTGTAAGAATGTGATTGAGTTGCCTGGTGTATCTGTACTTGTATTGTGGTTAAAACATTTAACTAAGTTTCTTTATATATGATTTTTTATATATAACTTTCCTACTTTGATTTTTTAGCCAGAAGTGAGGATTCATGTTTCCGCCCATTAATTGCTGCTGGTTATGGGTGGACAAGTGTTAATTATGCTTTTAATTATTGCAACATTGTGATAGGTGTTTTTGAAACGTGTTCTTAATTATGTCTTTTAAATGAAACAGTATGAGAGAACTGTTTTTAACTTAAGAAGTACAACCAGGGAGTTGAACAAAATTGCACATTGGATTAAAAAGCAATACTACTTTGAGGCTTTAGCAGACCATTTCTGACTGTTTTTCTTTTTAGTAGTTCAGTTTGTTTTAGTACGCTGTTTTTTAGCAAAGAGAAAGAACCATCTTATATAGTACATATTAAACAAGTTGGCAATTCAGTCAAAGATACAATTATGTTGTTCTGAAAAAGCATATGGCTTCTATCTAAAAGACACACTAAAATATCAAAATATATAATTATTAAAAAAACATTAATACATTTCTTAAAAATTTTTAAGAACCACTCAAAATTGTTGGCTGTTGGTGAAGCACCCTCCAAGAGGAAAAAACGCTGAGAGAAGAAGGGAGCCACTTTTGAGATTTTAAGTATTTTTTCTCTGTTTATTTGCTAAGTTTTTCTGCATAGCTGCCTAGCTTGAGCATTTTCTGGCTTGTTAAACTTGATTTCTGTATTAGTAGCTGTATTTAGAGCACAACCAAAAGCTGTTTGCTGAAATTCCTGTTTGCACTTAATTTTAAATTGTTTTTTTTCTTAAAACTTGCATATTTTCTGTCCTTGACCTAGCACTCTTGTGTGGGGTCATTTACTGCACTGTTATAACTTGATATTACTTGTGAACCTCTACTATCTCTGTAAAAACAAAAACAAAAAAATCTTGCTTTTTCCCACTTTTCTGAGAGTTAAAAGTTCAGTTACAGGCTTGCTGTTCCTGAACTGTTTGAAAGTTTCTGTGAGGCCATTTTGCTTGGGCTGGAGGAGGGTCTCTCTGTTGATCAGTGGCAGTGACTAACATTGAGCAGCTTCCCTGCCCCCCATAGAGGTGGTTACTGACTTGAAACTGTAGCTTTATTGGCCACTAGGGGTCATTTCCATAACTCCTTCATCTTCCTCTCTTAAAACCCAGTTGCCTCGTGGTTTGGGCATCTTTTCAGGCTTGTTGGCTGTTGGTGAAGCACCCTCCAAGAGGAAAAACGCTGAGAGAAGAAGGGAGCCACTTTTGAGATTTTAAGTATTTTTTCTCTGTTTATTTGCTAAGTTTTTCTGCATAGCTGCCTATCTTGAGCATTTTCTGGCTTGTTAAACTTGATTTCTGTATTAGTAGCTGTATTTAGAGCACAACCAAAAGCTGTTTGCTGAAATTCCTGTTTGCACTTAATTTTAAATCGTTTTTTCTTAAAACTTGCATATTTTCTGTCCTTGACCTAGCACTCTTGTGTGGGGTCATTTACTGCACTGTTATAACTTGATATTACTTGTGAACCTCTGCTATCTCTGTAAAAACAAAACAAAAAAAAATCTTGCTTTTTCCCACTTTTCTGAGAGTTAAAAAAGTTCAGTTACAGGCTTGCTGTTCCTGAACTGTTTGAAAGTTTCTGTGAGGCCATTTTTGCTTGGGATGGAGGAGGGTCTCTCTGTTGATCAGTGGCAGTGACTAACATTGAGCAGCTTCCCTGCCCCCCGTAGAGGTGGTTACTGACTTAAAACTGTAGTTTTATTGGCCACTAGGGGTCATTTCCATAACTCCTTCATCTTCCTCTCTTAAAACCCAGTTGCCTCGTGGTTTGGGCGTCTTTTCAGGCTTGTTGGCTGTTGGTGAAGCACCCTCCAAGAGGAAAAAATGCTGAGAGAAGAAGGGAGCCACTTTTGAGATTTTAAGTATTTTTTCTCTGTTTATTTGCTAAGTTTTTCTGCATAGCTGCCTAGCTTGAGCGTTTTCTGGCTTGTTAAACTTGATTTCTGTATTAGTAGCTGTATTTAGAGCACAACCAAAAGCTGTTTGCTGAAATTCCTGTTTGCACTTAATTTTAAATCGTTTTTTTCTTAAAACTTGCATATTTTATGTCCTTGACCTAGCACTCTTGTGTGGGGTCATTTACTGCACTGTTATAACTTGATATTACTTGTGAACCTCTGCTATCTCTGTAAAAAACAAAAACAAAAAAAAAATCTTGCTTTTTTCCCACTTTTCTGAGAGTCTTGCCACCCCCATAGTGCCTTTTTTAGGCAAGGCTCAAATTCTAAACCTACCACCCTAGAACACAAAAAAGTAAAAAAAACTAAGGGAAATGCTGCTCAATGCCAGAAATCTCAATCTCAAGATGCACGCACTCGAGGCCCTTCTCAGTATGGAGAACATCGATGTCTGTGCTGTGACAGAAACCTGGTTCAAGGCTCCTGAGAGCACCCCAGCACTAGCAGGTTTCACCTCATATCATGCGTTCCGGCCCCAAAATCCGGACAACACCAAGAAAGGAGGGGGGGTGTCCATATTCATAAAGGACACCCACACCTCAAGGTTGGTGGCAACGCACGATGCATCGGAGACCATCCAGGTGCAATTAACCATAGGCAAGACTGCTCTGCAATTTGTAGCATGTTACAGGCCACCCTCTCAAACTCAGGAACCTCACATGGCCTTCCTGAAAACAATGGAGGGGATAAATGTATCTCCAAACACCATCATACTAGGTGACTTCAACTACCCTAATATAGACTGGGAACACTACTCAAGCCCAAACACTCTAGCCCAAAGGTTCCTGGAGTTCATAAACTCAAATGCCATGGAACAACTAGTCACCATCCCCACAAGAGGAGAAAACATACTTGATCTCATCATCACGAACATGGGATCAAAATGTTCAACACCGGAAGTATACCCCTCACTGGTGAGATCAGATCATAAACTAATCTCGCTGGAGGTCCTCATCCCGCCCCCACCTGAAATAAAAAAGACCACAGTGAAAAACTTCTCAAAAGCCGACTTCACACTTCTAAAAACTAATGTGGTCTCCTTTAAGGCCCCTGAGCCAGTGGTAAACATTACTCAAACCACTGAATCACTTGCAAATGCCTTCTACCAGCACCTACAGGACTGCATGGATCAGGCAATCCCAAACAAAACTAAGACTCTTTGTACCAAAGGCAAGCATCCAGTCTGGTGGACCCCAGCCATAAACAAGCTCTACAACAAAAGGAGGAAGCTACTACAAGATAGAGCAAAATCCTTGAAAGGTAAGACACCTTTGATCATTATAAGTAAAAAACTAAGAGCTCTCATAAAATCATCCAAGGCAAATTTTGAGAGAAAAATCGCCAAGGACTCAAAAGACAATCATAAGGCCTTCTTTAGCTATGTTAGAAACCTAGGAGGAAACTCCCAGATATGCTCAGAATTAGTTCAAAATGATGTGAAGATTACTGAACCTACACACATTGCCAACATACTGGCTGACAGGTTCAGTGCAAACTTCTCCCCCCCTCACCCCCAAAAGGAGAGATATCTATACCAGAGGATTGTAGCCCCCCAAACATCTCCAACACCCAGGTGAGAGCTGCTCTCTCCAAAGCAAAAAACACAGCATCCATGGGACCGGATGGTGTCCCCGGCTGTGTGCTCCACAAACTCAATGAGGAATTAAACCCACAGTTAGGACAGCTGTTTAATCTTAGCCTCACCTCAGGATACGTATCCAAGGAGTGGCGCACGGCGACTGTGGTCCCACTTCACAAGGGCGGTGCCTCAACCGACCCTGGAAATTACCGTCCTATTAGCTTGACAAGCCTTATCTGCAAAGCCATGGAGAGGATCATAATGGAACTCATAAATAAAGACATAGGGAACTTGCAGACTTTGGATCCAACCCAGTTTGGCTTTGTCAAAGGCAGATCATGCCTTTTAAACTTGGTTGACTTTTTCGAGACAGTCACCAAGGCCATTGATGAGGGAAAGGCAGACCATACAGCCTACCTTGACCTGGCAAAGGCCTTCGACACAATACCCCACTCAGGTATCATCAAAAAACTCATTAGCTTGAATGTAAACCCATACATCACAAGATGGGTTGCAAACTGGCTAAGTGACAGAACCCACAGGGTCAGAGTTGCTGGAGCCATGTCAGACTCAAAGCCTGTCACAAGTGGTGTCCCACAGGGATCAGTCCTGGGTCCACTCTTGTTCGGCATCTACTTTTCTGAAGTACAAGCAAACACAGGAGGGTTATGGCTGACAAAGTTTGCAGATGACTGCAAACTGGGCGCCATAGTCGAAAACACATCTGACACAGATATCCTTCAGAAGGGCCTCACAGAAACAGATAACTGGTGCCAGAGCCATGGCCTAAAGTTAAATGCCAAGAAATGCATAGTCATACCCTTCGGGAAAAAGAAGGTTACCCCTAGCTACCATATAGGTGGCAATCCACTGAGCACAGAAGAAGTCATCAGGGATCTGGGGACCCAGGTTGACAGTAGCCTTTCGTTTGACACTCATGTTGCTAAAGTAGTTAGAAAAACCTTCTACATTGCCCACCTGATCATGAAGGGATTCACATCTAGATCAAGGGAGGTCATCATCCCCCTGTACTCATCACTCATTGGACCTATGATTGAGTACAATGCCCCATTCGGAATGTATCTGACCCAACACCTGCAGCAGCTGGAAAGGCCCCAAAAGTTCCTCACCAAAAGGATAAAGGGTCTCAAAAATATGTCTTATGCTGCCCGACTGAAAGAACTCCAGCTCTATTCAGTCTCATACCGCTTGCTCAGAGGTGACCTGTGCCTGACATATAAGGCCATGTCAAACCCTGATTTGATGAATATGCTTCACCTCAAAAAATCTAGATCCCTCAGAACCACAAGGGCGGGAGACTTAAACCTTGACACGGTTATTAATAGAACGTGCTGGAGGGACAGATTCTTCACCCAGAGACTCCCTATGCTGTGGAACAAAATCCCGGTACATGTGAGGCAGAGCACCTCGCTGGCCTTGTTCAAGAGGAATCTTGACCAATTGATGGGGGATCGCAGATATACCCCAGGGATTACTTCAGTGTCACTGCTTGACAGAGGCACAGCAAAATAATGGCATAGTTTTATTCAAACTAAAGGGGTGGCGAAAGCCAAATAACTATGGGCTAGGCTTATAAATGCCCTTGGGCAGATAGCCTAGTACGAACCTATGAACCTATGAACCTATAAAGATATTACATCCATGGTGGCAAAAAAAAATCTAAATAACAGTGTTCTTCGTTTTTCAAATGCTCATGCAAATCTTGCAAAAACTGTTTACTATGTCTTAACACTACAGTATACTGGTCCAAAACTGGTCTCAACTGTTTTTCAATATATATAGATAGAGGTTCTGTGAACCAACCAGCCCCTGATACAACAGGTCTAAATTGAGGGCTGAAGGGGTTTTTGTGTATTTTGGCAACACATATAAGCTAGGTACCAATGTTTCTTCAACTATAAAATACTGAAACAGTTGTTTTGACATAATATCTATTTGCAGACATTCCATTAAAGACATTTACACCCTACTCTTCATATTTTCTATTACTTTCCTGTCTACCTTTTTATAAGGATTAACATCATTTAACATATTCCTAATTGTTAAATAAAAACAAATGATAACAACACAGGAGGCTCAGATGCAAAAGTTTACTAGTGTACACCAGGAGGCAAAAAACCATACAAGTACAGAGATTTGTCTGACATGATGCAGGAAATACACAATTTTATATAGTCTTACATTCAAGCTGTGCCCACCTTACTGACGTGGTTAGTCACAGGGCACCTACATCACTATGGTCTACAATATTCTATTCATAAGAAAAAGCTGATGTTATACATTTTAAAAGTTTTCCCATGGGAATAATACAGCCTTGCAAAGCACCTGGTTCATTATAATGTCTTTCTGTAAATGTTACTCTTCCAAGGTCTCAGGCTTGCTTGAATAAAATAGTCGGTTCACTCTTGTAATATACTTCTTTGTTCTTCTTGCAACTTTTACTTTAGCAGCTGTGTCTTATCTCTGATACATTCACAAGGTCAATTATCTCAGAGGAAGGAATAAGAATATTCAATGCTTTATACATTTAATTTTCCTGACCCAGTAGATAATCATTAGTGAAAAACATAAGCTTGCTGAGCTGGCTACTGCCAGGGTCAGAGTTCAAATACACTGCAGCTACAAAGCTTCAAGCAATTACATGTAAAATCATTCTTATTGCCATATTGTAAATAGAATAAAATGCATTATATACTATTTGCTTTTAAACTAGCACTTTATACATGTTCAAATACATATTTTTCTAACATTTTCCTCTCTTTTAATACTTTTTATTCTATTCAGAAACATAAACAATGTTATATCGTCTCCTAGCCTTCTCCTTTAAGGACTTTTAACTAGGCAAGTCATTTAGTTTATATTTGAACAAGTTTCATCTGGAATCAATAGTTCCAATTCAATGTCTTGGTACAAAGTTTCAGTTACAGATATATCAACAAAATCTTTGACTAATCTTTTCATACAGGGGATCCCACAACAGACACATGCTCCTAATAGGAGCAGACCAACACAAATAGCAATCAAAATATTCATTAGGATAGAACCCCACCCACCAAACAGACTCTGGAAAAAGTTCATCAGTGGGTTTGGGCCTGGTTCAGTCATGGCCGATACCTGCTGTATTACCTCTAGGTGATCATTAATCAAGAGCCATTCGATTTTGTAGCACAACAGTTCTCATTGCATTCAGTTCATCAGTCACTAGTTCGAGAGCAGAAAAAGTTGCATTACTCATTACTTCGAGAAGCTTCGACAGTTTTCTCAACTCCCAGATCAATTTGACTGCTCCATATGCTGGAAATATCCCAGCCCAGGATATAACACTGTCACTCAAGTCCATATGAGTCAATTTTTCTTTATCTTTCACAGAATGATGGTTCTTCCAACCAGCTTCGATTTTTCCCATTGGATTTACAGGTTTTCCGATAGGATCTTCAGGTTTTCGGGCTACATCTCTTACATTTCGTATGTTACCTAGAGGTAATTCTGCAGTATGCCTTATAGCTGGAACCAGATAACCCAAAAAACAACTGCCGGACCAATTCTCAGGTAGCCATTTGTATGCTTTTTTCCCACAAATAAAATAACAGTTTTCTACTTTGGTACTGATGTAGGTTAGTTCTGAATGAAACATTTTCTTGTCTATAACAGACAATTGTTTATGCAAGACAGGATTTCTCTGCACTTCACTTAATGTTGTTTTCATTAAGCTCAAATATGAATCATAATTTGCGTTACAAATAGTGCTTTTATCTTTAGTTTTAATATAGCATTTATAAGATACAGTTATGTTACAGTTACTCCAACCCACTTGGAGTGTATCATTCTTATAGAAACATACAATTCCCCTCTGTGTAATAGGCAAATACAATGCAATTTTGTCCTGTGATCTTACAGAACCTGTATCGAAAAGTAAATTTTCCCAAGTCTCATTTATCCCCAAGGGGACAGCGGACATCAACAGTCCTCCATATGCTGTTGGTATGGCAGTACAAACCCAGCAATTTGAAATGTTCATAGTCTCTACATATACACGCTTCATAGCTAGGTATGTGTTAAAGTTTGGATGCCAGTCTATAGACAGTTCATCACCTTTCTCCACTTTCACTTGTGTGGTTATATGTAGGAAGAACCACAACAAAAGGAAAGTCATCACAATCATAGTCAATAAATGCATAGTTAGCAAGATGATTAAACAATATCTTCGGGGTTGATCTGTATTTTTACTCATTTCGCTCTTGGCCATCCTGCCTTTGTTGTGTGTCAGTCACAAAATGTTTATCAAGCTGAAAATTCTTTACCGGTTTACAGTGCGTCAGGTGGACCCAGGACGACCTCTCAGCAACTTTGACTGCAGTAGGCATTGCCAACAGTACCTGGTACGGTCCTTCCCACTTTGGACTCGCCCAATTCTTCCTCTTCGTGACCTTCAACCAAACCCAGGACCCTGGGGTCAGCACTGCTTCCAATGGTCTGGTCTGTCTTTTATCTGAAAAAGAGTTCAACTGAAAAACAGTTTTATTTGTTATTTTTTTCCTTCACATTTGTTTAGTTCTATGAAATCCATACAGATAGTATGGAACGGATATGGTGGTATAGGAAAACTCCCTTGCTTGGGTTTGAATGCTTCTTGTGCATGATGTTTGTTATAGATATGGCATGCTGCACAAAATTTTTGTGTAAAGTTTGTGAATCCGTATGTTTGGAATATTCGATTTACTAACTGTACCATCCCCCCTGTTGAGACATGGCACTGCCCATGGCTCAACAAAGCTGCATATCTAAATAAATTAGACGGCAATATTGTTTTTTCCTCTTTGGAGATATACAGTCCATTTTCGAGGATTGCACCTCTTTTCTCCCATTTTTGTTTCTCAGCTTTTGTAGTTAATGTCTGCATCGTTTTTAACATTTCTAAATCTAAAATCTCAGAGGGTTGTAATTCCTCGGTTAAAAGTAAAGTTTCTGAGTCTGAGGCTGCTTGCTTCGCAGCTGCATCAGCTTTTGCATTTCCTTTTGAAATTGCATCCTGTTGTTTTGTATGAGCTAAACATTTACAAATAGCTACTTTAGTAGGTAACTGAATGGAATCTAACAAGTTCAAAATAAGTTGCGCATGATTAATCGGTTTGCCAGTAGATGTTATCATTCCCTATTTTTCCATTGCTGTGCGAAAACATGCACTGTAGAGAAAGCATACTGACTGTCAGTATATATGTTCACACATTTATCTTTCGCTAGAGTACAAGCCCGTGTTAAGGCTATCAGTTCTGCTGCTTGAGCAGACAGGTTATGCTGTAAGGGTTGGGCTTCTAAAATCTCTGTATCTGTGACTACTGCATACCCTACTAGATTTTTCCCTGTAGGACCCTTTCTGCATGAACCGTCCACATAAAATGTCACCTCGGCATCATCCAAGGGCATATCAGTAAGGTCTTGTCTGGGCAAAGTTATTTGCTCAATTTCCTGCAGGCAACTGTGTGGTGTGCCATCCACAGGAGTTGGAAGTAACGTTGATGGATTTAATGTTGTACAACGCTCAATTACCATATGAGGTTGGCTCAGCAGTATGGTCATACATGAAAGATGTCTAGCAGGAGATAGATATGCTATTTTCTCTTTCAGTAAAATTATCGCGACTGCATGAGGCACTCTCAATGTGAGAGGGTGGAACAACACCACTGAGGCCCAAGCCTGTACTGCCATTGCAGCTGCGACTACTGCTTGCACACAGTGAGGCAATGATCGTGCCACTGGATCTAACTGTGATGAATAGTAAGCTATGGGGCGTTGCTTATCCCCATGCTGTTGCATCAAAACTGACGTCATGTATCCCTGCTTACAATCTACGGTCTGAAAAAATCTTTTGTGGTAATTTGGAAGTCCTAAAACTAGTGATGAAGCTATCAATTGTTTTAGTCTGCAGAAAGCTGCTTCTGCTTCAGGTGTCCATTGTAATACATCTTGTGCTGCCATTGGTGTTTTATATATTAAATCAGCCAGTGGAGCAGATTCTAAAGCATAGTTTGATATCCAGCTCGACAAAATTAGTCGTTCCCAAGAAGGACATCATTTCCTTCTTGGTTGCTGGTTTGGGTGCCTGTAAAATCGCTGTTTTTCTGTCTTCGTCTAATATTCTACCTTCATTGGATATTACATATCCTAGGTATCTAACCTGTTTTCTCCAAAGTTGTAACTTACTTTTGTTCACTTTGTGTCCTTGTGCTGCTAAAAATTTCAATAATGCTATCGTATCTTCCCTGCATTGATGCTGGGTAGGGGCTGCTAGCAAGATGTCATCTACATAAAGTAGAATCTGACTACCTCCTGGTGGAGAAAACCCTGCCAGGTTGCTTGCCATTTCTTGTGCAAATATCGTTGGACTTTCACAATATCCCTGCGGTAGCCGAGTATAGGTATATCTTTTACCCTGAAATGTAAATGCAAACCAATACTGGCTATCAGGATGTATAGGTATTGAAAAGAAAGCATTGCTAATATCTACCACAGTAAAATATTTTTGTTGTGGTTTCAAATCATTCAACAAGGTGTGTGGGTCTGGCAATCGTAGGTGCTCTGGGTATTATTGCATTGTTTACAGCTTGTAAATCCTGTACCATCCGCCATTCCCCATTTGCTTTTTAACAGGAAATAGAGGGGTGTTACATGGTGAGTCAAGAGATTTTACCAGTACTCCTTCCTTGAGTAATGCTGCTATTATAGGCTTGATTCCTTGCTCTGCATCTTTCCTCAAGGGGTATTGTCTTTTGTGGTCTAAATGCTGATTTTGGTGTAATAGTTACTGGTCCTGCTGTTTGAATAAGTCCTACATCTGATTTACCTGTTGACCAAAGAATATCTGGTATATCACACAAGGCTTTTTCTTCTTCTTCTAATAAGAATGCTAATCAGCTGTCTTCACTAGTTTGTAAGTGTACAGCTGGATGTGTCTGTGTTAGCCAATTCAATTTCTGTTTTTGTATTCCCTGTTCTGATAATTCTAAATCAGTTTGTTTTTCCCATCTTGTTACTTTTTCTCCTAAGTCTGCCCATCTCACATCCTTATTCTTTGTCAAGCTGACATGTGGTAGTCTATTAGATTTGTACAGTGTCATGAATTCCTGAGGTAGTGAACAGCTTACCACACTGTTTCCCTCAGTATCCCAATACAAGGTTCGTAATACTAATCTGTTAGCAGGATTTTTGAACAATTCTTGCTCATATTCTTTATCAGGTCCTGGCATGCTACAGTAGTATAGAGTACAATGTAACAAATACTGTTGGTCAGTGTCAAGGGAGGGGGCCTTACTGATGGCTACATTCATCAGTTCTCCGGTTACTGCCCCTGGACCAGTCGTAACTAGGTCCTGACTGTACCAGTAAAAGGTTTCACCCTCCGGTCGCACCACAAAAGTATCCATTTGTCTTTGTGCTTCCATACCCTGCATAGTGGGAACTACCGCTATGTCAAATATCTGCATAAGATCTCTTCCCAGTAAGTTTACTGGACATTTTTCAGAAACTACAATTTTACTTTTCTGAGTCATGCCTGAAACAGGGTCAGTTATTGCTATATCATGGGAGAGTGGCTCCCTATATAGCTGTCCATTTGCTGCTTTCACTAATATATAGTCAGGTGATTCAGAATATTCTGGTAACTTTGAAGGGTGTATCAAAGTTCGTGACGCTCCTGAGTCACACAAGAATTTCACTTCCCTTCCTTCCACCAGAAGTGTAACTTCCGGTTTTGTGTCTGCCAAATAGAGCTCCAAGCTCAGTAATGCCAAATCTAAAATTTCACTTTCTTCATCCTCTACATCTGCTTGCACTTCCTCTGTTCCTTCCACTACATTTACGTTTGCCCTTTGTTTGTTTTCCTTCCCTAATGATTTCTGATTTTCATCACTATCATATAGTCAGTCCTCATCACCTTTATTTTCTGTAGTCACCTTTTATTTAGCCTGCAATTCCTTGCTAAATGTCCTTTCTTGCCGCACTTAAAGCACTCACCTTTTTTTTTCTCTCTTCAAAATCTTCTGACCTTTTGTCAGATTGTCTATTTCCGTGAGTATTTTTCTTACCCTTTTACCTGACTGTACTACAAAGACCTCTGCTCCGTCTTCAGCTGTGAAGACCTGTGTCTTCTTTTTCTTTTTACTATTAAAGTGTCTTTCAGCATTTCTGGCATATTCAAGTAAGGCTTGTAGCCTACTTGTTCGATGATCTATCATATGCTTTGTAATAAAGCTACTGATAGGTGCAATGCAACCTTTCAAAAACGCATTTTTCAGTTGCTGTTCATATGAGGTATCATGTGTCTGATTTTCAGGAATAGCCATACCACTATGGTTATTGAAACATTCCAATAATCTACCATAGTACCCATCTACAGTTTCATTCTCTTGCTGTATGCATTGATTAATGCAAGTCCAATCTGCTCTAGGTTTCCATTTTTCAGAAATTCGGTCTGTAAGACCTTTGACTCTGTTGTCTAATTTTGCGTCACTATGTGGGAGTGGTTTAAGCTCTGCATTATGAGGATTCCAGGTGCCACAAATCATGTGCCAGTCTGGACCCACAATCTGTCTAACTACCTTTTCTACTTCTTCCCCATTCAAGTGATAACTTAGTCTCATACCTTGTAAATCTTGCAAAAACTTTGTGTAATTAACTTTTGGATGAGGGATTCCCTCTGTAGCTTTCCGAATATCTTCCGGTGTCCATGGTCTATATACTAGAAGAGTTGGGTCCTGCCCTTCCTGTCCTGCCTGAGGATTTGGTACCTCGATCAGTGGACAGATTTCTTCCTCACTCTCTTCTAGTGTATTTTTCCCTATTTGATATAAGTCTGTGTCCCCTAGTGTTTTACGTGTCCGGGACCTAGTTTCAATAGGATCTCTAACAAATGGTTTTAGTACTCTTGTAACTTCAGGATAACGTGGAGGTGGACCAGCTTGTCCTCCTGCTTCATATCCTGAAAAAGGCATTGGAGGGGGCGGAGGGGGAGGGGCCGTCGCTATTACTGTATTATTATCCTCTTTGTCTAAAAATAATGTTTTTGCATTCTTAGTTTTCTGTTCCCTTCGGTTTACTTCCTCAATCCACCTGTGTGCTTGAGGAATGCCTAATCGCTGTTGTTTTTATGCCTGACCTTCTGCGTCAGATTTAAGCTGTTTTAAAAGTTTACCTAATGAAATCTTGTTTAATTTACCATCAAATCCGTATTTATTAACCCATTTTGTATAATACCTTACATTATCAGTCCGTTGTAATTACATATATTTTGCGTCATCAGCTAGGGGCGGATCTCGCGATTTTTTAGTGCACTGATTTCCCATTCTAAAAAAATATTACGTAACCCTTTTCACCACGTGGTATTTCAGTTCCTTACACAGTTTATCTAGAATAACTGCCTACCTTATTCTGTTTCCCTGATCTCTGACAAAATATACAGTAATTTCCTTTTGTCCCTGATCTGTATAACAAATCTCTGACAATGACATTTACTGTAACCTAGTCCCTGATCTAAAACAGAAAAAAGGCAAATATTTTCCTACCTGAGCCTCCTGGGTCGACCAGTTCGAGACCGCTCTTCGGCCGCAGATCAGAAAGTGGCCAGCCTCTCAAGACGACAATTCAGTCAGAGGTCTTTGTGTTTCAAGAAGAACCATTTTGGTAACTTCTCCTGCGCAGTATTCGACCACCGATACACTCTGATCTGCAGCTTACCAAGGGAATTCCGGTTCAAGAAGGACCAAACTGTTAAATAAAAACAAATGATAACAACACAGGCGGCTCAGATGCAAAAGTTTACTAGTGTACACCAGGAGGCAAAAAACCATACAAGTACAGAGTTTTGTCTGACATGATGCAGGAAATACACAATTTTATATAGTCTTACATTCAAGCTGTGCCCACCTTACTGACGTGGTTAGTCACAGGGCACCTACATCACTATGGTCTACAATATTCTATTCATAAGAAAAAGCTGATGTTATACATTTTAAAAGTTTTCCCATGGGAATAATACAGCCTTGCAAAGCACCTGGTTCGTTATAATGTCTTTCTGTAAATGTTACTCTTCCAAGGTCTCAGGCTTGCTTGAATACAATAGTCGGTTCACTCTTGTAATATACTTCTTTGTTCTTCTTGCAACTTTTACTTTAGCAGCTGTGTCTTATCTCTGATACATTCACAAGGTCAATTATCTCAGAGGAAGGAATAAGAATATTCAATGCTTTATACATTTAATTTTCCTGACCCAGCAGATAATCATTAGTGAAAAACATAAGCTTGCTGAGCTGGCTACTGCCAGGGTCAGAGTTCAAATACACTGCAGCTCCAAAGCTTCAAGCAGTTACATGTAAAATCATTCTTATTGCCATATTGTAAATAGAATAAAATGCATTATATACTATTTGCTTTTAAACTAGCACTTTATACATGTTCAAATACATATTTTTCTAACACTAATAGTGTCAAGGTAATAATTTCTATTCATTATTAAAACTGTGACCCCTTTGCCATCAGGCCTAATAACTATGTTGCTATCATTCTATAATTCAACAAAAGCATTCTTTTCCTCTAAGGTTAAATTAACAAATCTCTTGCCTTTGACCATATCATTATTAAATAAATGATAAATATTTTCTTCACATAATTTCAAAAATTCATCCAAAACAGGATTAGTTGCAGGTACAAATGCACTAATTTTTTAAAGAGGCAAGTTGTATCACTAAAATATTGATTATCAAACAGTATTTTAAGAGAAGTATTCCTAATAAACAGTCTAACATCTAAAAGAGTTTCAGATAATTTAGCTCCCTGTGCTGAAATAAAAGACAGGCCTCTATTCAGTACCTTTAGCTCAGCTTCAGACAAAATTTGGTCAGAAATGTTCCAAATGAATTCCCTTTGTTCAGGTTCCACATCTTTTTGATTGTACAGTTGTTGGTCTTGAACTGTGACTGCTTTCTCTTCACCCTGCCTCTGTTGGACATGTTTTCCATTGATTTCAGCCTGTTTTTGTGAAATGGTAGCGGTAGACCAGGAAAAAACTGGTCAGTTGCAACTGAGCCAGTTTTCTTTCTCATTACCAGCTCTAAATTACTCACTTCTTCCTTTTGCAACTGTATTTTTTTAAAAGTTTAATGTGCTAGAGGTGTAGTATAAACAGACTTCACCTGTGAAGCCATTTGCGAGTTTATAGAAGTGGGTGGAGCTTCAGAATGCTACTTAACAATTGGTGTAGCCAACACATCTCCTTTCTTTTCTGATGACATCATTCGTTTTTAAAATACATCCTGCTGGAGGCTCCCTTGGCCAAGTAAATCCCAATTGTTCCTGAAGTCACTTAGATCACATTACAATTCAGTTCTGTTACTCTATAAAGAAAAGAAGTAAAGCTCTATTGCTAGATAATAACTACCCTGAAAGTTTTTCTGTCTTCTTTAATGAGAACATGAAAGTTAAAGTTAATAGGAAATAACTTTACAATACTGAGAAATAACTTATTTTTGTAAAGAATAAACACTGTTTCAAACTAGTATGAAAAATCTTTCAGAGTTGATTGTTGTCGTATAATGCATATACTAATTGTC